>NC_050069.1:39155404-39455404 GCF_009764565.3 Dermochelys coriacea | reverse complement strand
ACACCCTTGGTCCACCCTGTGTCCCGCCCCTTCCCTTCCCCTAGGCCTTGCCCCCTACTCATCTATCCCCGCTCCATTGCTCACTCTCCATCCTCACTCACTTTCACTGGGCTAGGATAAGGGGTTGGGGTATGGGAGGGGGTGAGGGATCCGGCTGGGGGTGTGGACTCCAGGGTGGGGCCAGGCATGAGGGGTTTGGGGTGCAGGAGAGGGCATTTCTAGACATTTTGGTGCCCTACGCAGCCCCCCCTGTGGGGGGGCATCCCCAGGCTTCCATGGGGGGAGGGGCACAGGAGCAGGCTTGGGGGCAGGGGGGAACCGCCCCCCAGCATGAGCTGGCTGAGTGGAGTGTGTAAGGACCAGGTTGCTCTATTTCCTGCCACCCGGTGATTGCAGGGTGGACCCGATCCTGCACTCATGGGGTGTCAGGAAGTGGAGTGACTCAACCCCAGCCCTCTCTGCTCTGCTCTCCTCTCCTCTCCTCGCTCCCAGCCTTGGTACTTGGGGGGCAAAAAGGAACTGCCCCCCCAGCACTCAGCAGCGGCGCAACTGGGAGCTGGCGGAGTGGAGTAGGCTGTGGCCAGGTTGCTCCACTTCCTGCTGCCCGGTGAGCGCAGGATGCGGCCGACCCTTGCTGAAGTCCCCCGGGATGTAGCTCAGGGGAAGGATTGGAGTGGGGGCAGGGTGGGCCTGGAGCAGGGGCAGGGGCAGGGACAGCTTTCCTGGCCAGCTCGGCCAGCCGGGGGATCGGGCTGGCCACTGGAGCAGCATGCAGCTGTGTAGGGCACCAGAAAATTTGGGGCAATTTGGTGCCCCAAATTTCCTGGTGCCCTACGCAGCTGCATAGTTTATGTATGTGTAAAGATGGCCCTGGGTGAGGTAGCGGGTGCAGGCTCTGGGAGGTAGTTAGGTTACGGGAAGGGGTTCTGACCTGGGGCAGGAGGTTTGAGGGTGTGGGGCGACACTTACCTCAGGTGGCTCCCGGTCAGCACCACAGCGGGTCTAAGGCAGGTCCGCTGCCTGCCCTGGCTCCACGCTGCTCCCGGAAGTGGCTGCCATGTTTGGGCCCCCAGCCAGAGGCACAGCCAGGTGGCTCTGTGCAGCCTGCAGGCGGCACCCCTGCAGCTCCCATTGGCCATGGTTCCCAGCCAATGGGAGCTGCAGAGGCGGTGCTCGGGGCAGGGGCAGCACGTGGAGCTTCCCTGATCACCCCTGCCCCTAGGGGCTGGACATGCTGGTCACTTCTGGGAACTGCATGGAGCTAGGGCAGGCAGGGAGCCTGCCTTAGCCCTGCTGCACCGCTGCCCAGACTTTAAGCGGCCTGATCACTGCTCAGAACCGCCAGCGTCCCTTTTCAACCAGGTGTTCCAGTCGAATACCAGATGCCTGGCAACCCTACTTGCTTGTCTTCACTACAGGGATACGTCAACCTAAGTTACACTACTCCAGCTGTGTGAACAACATAGCTGGAGTCGACGTAGCTTAGGTCAACTTACCCCGGTGTCTTCACTGCGCTGCGTGGACAAGAGACACTCTGCTGTCAACTTCCCTTACTCTTCTCGGAGACCTGGAGTACCAGGGTCGACCGGAGAGCGCTCTGCTGTCAATGTAGCGGGTCTTCACTAGACTCGTTAAATCAATCCCGGCTGCACCAATTGCAGCAGCATCGATCTCCCAGGTAGTGAAGCCCAGCCCACACCTTCTCTGTAACAGACATTTTGCCTAAGCGTCTGAATTTAGACTTGAAGCTGGATCTTGTATGGCACTTTTTTTGTTTGGTTGAATAAAAGTTTAACCATGAGGCAGCCCTAATTTATGTTTTAAAAACACAAGGGCTAGTACCCTGTTTAATAGGCAAACTCCCACTGATGTCACTGTGAGTAAACATGAGTAAGGACTTTGTAAAAATGGAAGGGCAAATTCTGCCCCGCTTTACTCTTTGCCATAGCTTTAGCTTCAATGGATTCCAGGGATGTAAATCAGGGCAGAATCTGTGCCTGAGTAAGGATCTCAGGGTTTGATCATACTTAATTTTCAGACTAATGGTAAAATACTGATTGAAAACTCAAAAACAGAGTTTTCAATTAACTCAGTGCTAATTCTCATAAAATAGTACACATAGAATCATGTCATAACTGTTTCACTTTACTTGTTATGTCTAGATTTTTCTCTCCTACAGTTAGGACCAAGTTCTGAGATTCTTGCTCAATTTTGACTTAGTCAACATGCCTATTAAAGGGAGGGAGTAAGTAAAAACTAAGCAAGAAACTCAGAATTTGGCCCAGAATTATTAATTGCTATAATAACTAGTAACACATGCCAATGTGTTCCTTTCTGAATGTGTGGAAGAAGTTTTTCTTATAAGGGTGTACTGCCAAAACCTTGCGTCTCGAGCTCCAATTTATCCTAATTGTACATACATATTGCTCCATCAAAGCTGTGCGTTGTGACAGGTGAACCACAAGCATATATTTTAAAGGTTATTTTATGAACTAGTGTAATCATCTGCAGGAATTCACTGCCATGGGACATACAGTCAAATACTTTGCTAGAATTTACAAAAGCCTGGATGAGTTTACAGTTGTATAACTACATGTTAAGATAAGGATAATCAAATTGCATGCTTCACAGCATAAGCTGGTCACCATGGGTCAGAGAGGACTTTTTCCCTTCCACATGCAGCATTACATAATTGGCTCCATTTGTTCTTATTTGGATGGGGAGTGGGGAGGGTTGCCTGCCAGGGACAGGGCTCAATGGACTGTGACCTGACTCACAATGGCAAAAACATTGATACCATTGATTTCAAACCTTTTTGTACTGTGAATTACTTCTTACAGACAGAGTTCCTGTCACAGACCACTTACTCCCCAGTTCTGATTCCACACTTTCCCTGCGACAACTATATTCCTTGGGTATATGAAAAAGACATAATAAAGAGACAAGATGAAAATAAAGTTACTTTAATGCCATGGGTACTTGGCTATGACCTCCCCTTCAATCTTTGTGCTATTTGTCTTCTCCTGGTCTATAGGGCTTTACACATATTAGGACTGAATCCTGTGAGTACCTGCAGCCTCCACTGCTCTAATCTCATCAGGTCATTTTGCAGTTTGTTACCATCCTCCTCTGTGTTGATTGTTATGCCTCCAAATTTGATGTCACCTGTAGTTTATCAAGTTTGAGCTTACACCAAAGAAATACCCAGCACAGAAAGATACAAGGCACCTGTGCAAGGTACTGAAAGATGCTAGTTTACTTTTTGTTTAGTTGGGGGGAGGGGAAAGGAAGTCTCTAGGAGCTCTGTGGGGCCTGGACTCAGCTACTACTATCGAGTAATATCAGTGTATTAAGACTAAGATTTTTCATCACTGTGACCAAAGCAGCTCTGTGGACTACCTGGATGTGGCACATGGAACATGATTTGAGAACTATTCTTCTGAAGAATAGGCATATTGTGTATGACTTAAATTGTGATACTGAAGTCCTGGGTTAAATCAAATACTTTATTGCAAATCCAGGGACGACTGACATAGCATGATCTTTTGTCAACGCCTAGTAATGTAAAAAGAGGTTGCATTAAACCTTTCATACATACATTCACAATATTCAGATTTTGTATTAGTTTTCAAATGCTAGCTTCCTTCCTTCCTCAGGACTGTAGCTTAAAAAAAAAAAAACCCAAGATGGTTCTGGTAGATTTGGTATTATAAAAACCTCATACTTCAAGGTAAATTGCAGTAATTACTTACTTATAACAGCATATATAGTTTCATATACTAAAACTCTCCTTCCCCTTCCCAGTTCCAGGTAGGGTGACTAGACAACAAGTGTGAAAAATCGGGACAGGGTGTGGGGGGTAATAGGAGCCTATATAAGAAAAAGACCCAAAAATTGGGACTGTCCCTATAAAATCAGGACATCTGGTCACCCTAGTTCCAGGGCTGAGTTACACTTACAAGTCCAGACCTAGGCTCACATCACATGAACCAAAACAAAATCATTCTAAACATGATTCTAAAACCAGAATATACCATTAACACTGATGCACTATGATCGGCAAACAAGAGAGTACATGGGGATGAATAAAACTCCAACATCTTGAGGCCTGTTAGTCTGCTTTCTTTCTGGCAGCTGTTAAGCAAAGTATAGGAAGCATAAATAGAAGAACTGAATATAGATTGTGGAAGATTTTAGCACTGTATAAAGGAACTAATACCTGTAGCCCTGTAATTAAAATACGAATTATTGTTGTACGGTGTAGTGTTTAAAAAAAACACTCAAAGTTTTCAATTCTAGTCATAAAAATATAACCGCTGGAAGAAGCAGAGAGAACACTGAAGAAGATGACTAAAATATTGCATTCATTTGAGAAACTGAGTTATTCCAAAAGCTTAGAGGAAAAATCTTTATCTATGGAAAAGGGGAAACTAAAGGGAAGTGGAACTTCATGTATACTGGCTTCTAAAGAGAATAGAGAAGTAACCTGCCAGAAGTCTATTTGAGCTTCAAAAGAAAGGGTTCACAAACATGAAAAGTAATTCAGATGAGCTAAATATTATTATTCTATAAATAGGGATGGGCACTAAAAAAAAATATGGGAAACACTTAGTGCTTGTCCACCTGGTGCGTTAGTCTGCACTGGAGGATGTAAGTTCTAGCATGTACTAACATGTTGGCATTAACTGGCCCCTCTAGGGCTTTTGGTGCACATGAAAAGTTCCATAGGGCACATTAACATAGTACTGTTTGAAATGGGACTACATTAATGCCACTAGGGAACATTTAGTGTGCACCAGCAGGGTCCCCAGGGGCCACTTCGTGCAAAACATAATAATATACACAAGAATGTACAGCTTTCTAGTGTGAACTAATGCCATATAGCCAAGTCCTTCAATACTAAATTTCTAGATTAATAGAGTAATTAATACATGGAAAGAAGTAGCAAGGGCAACAAGAAGTATACTAGTATACAATGTTTTTAATAGGAGCTAGTCAAATATTTAGACATACGCAAGTGTTTGGTTATTCCTGCTGCTACTCCAAGAAGAGGATCTAGATGGACAACTTGGACATTTTCCATTCTAAAATTTCCTTCATTGCCTGAGGAGCTCATCATATTAGGTTGAATCAGTGGCCTATTTCTGTGTCACAGTACTGATGGCCAATCTGTAGACCCATAGGGTAAATTGAAATTAATTCCCTGTAAGGAAGACTTTTCTCCTCTTCTGTTTCTTACAACACACACAACATGGGCTTTGAGCAGAGGCCTGAAGGATCGAAATTCGCCCTCCACCTTTGGGGAAGGTATAAGGTTACGCCAAACTCCCTCTATGATAAATGAAGCCTCTGTTTATGAACACCCAGCCAGCCAGTTAACTGTAAAATCCCTCTTGGTGTCTGTTCTTGGCTTGCTTTACCTGTAAAGGATTAACAAGCCCACAGGTAAAAGACAAGGTGTGGGCACCTGACCAAAGGAGCCAATGGGAAGACTAGAACTTTTAAATTTGGGAAAGAAACTTTCCCTTTGTCTGTTGTTCTCTGGGCTTCAGGGACACAGAGCAGCAATGCTTTAAGAAGAAATGCTGTGTAAAGCTTTAAGCCAGGTATGATCATAAATCAGATCATACCTAGAATTACTTATCTGAAACTCCAAAAGTGTAAGTAGATCAGAATGTTTAGCTGAGATGTGATCAGGTTTATTTTTTAAGGCTTGTGGATCTCCTGTGCTAAGCCCAGATGCTTTTGTTTGCTTGTAACTTTAAGCTGAACCCCCAAGAAAGCTATTTTGGGTGCTTGATTTTTGGAATTGCTCTTTTAAAATCTAGCAAAAGCCTAAGTTCCAGATGTATTTTCTTCCTTTTTGTTTTTAATAAAATTTATCTTTAAGAACAGGATTGGATTTTTGGTGTTCTAAGAGGTTTGTGCATATGCTGTTTGATTAGCTGGTGGCAACAGCTAATTTCCTTTGTTTTCTTTCTCAGCTCTTCCCCAGAGGGGGCAGTGGGGGTTGGTGAAAGGGCTTGAGGGTACCCCACAGGGAGGAATTCCCAAGTGCTCCTTCCTGGGTCCAAGCGCTCTTTTTTTGCATTTGGGAAGTGGCAGTGTTTACCAAGCCCAGGTCAGAGAAAATTTGTAACCTTTGGAGTTTAATACATGCCTGGAGTGGCAAGTATTAATTTTTAGAATCCTTCCGGGCCCCCACCTTCTGCACTCAGAGTGACAGAATGGGGATTCAGCTTGGACACCCTCCATGGAGCTAGCACAGACCCCGGCATTGCCATGCACCACAGTTCCACTCTAGCAGGTGCCTTCCATGTATCTTATGTCACTAGTTGGACTTTTACTGTGTGAACAAGCCAGCACACAAATGTAATGAGTGAATCTGCCTGTGTCCTTTGCAGTTTTTCATGTCCTCGTTAGTTTTTCAAATGAATCTCCACATGCACCATAATCTCACCTAAAATGCCAAGACCTGTGTATGTATTTGGAAATAATTGCGTGCTGTGCATGTTCACTCATGTCCTGTTTGCTCCCTCTTCTAGCTAATTAATAAAGATGTTAAGACCAGACTTAACATTGATCCCTGTGATAGCTGACTAAACACTTTTTGCCACAAATAAATGCAGTTTGTTTATCACTGCCCATTTTTAGAGTGAAAGTGTACATACAGTAAGTCCCAGTTCTTGAAGTCGGTGGTGCCCACTGTGCACTGACCCCATTCAGCTACGTGAGAAATTGTCAATCTGTAGAGCATTTGCTGGTGGTCCACAGAGGGCCAGCTGATCATTGGATCCTGGCTTCTCCTCATTTCCAGTTGCTAAACTATAATAAATTCAGGGGGAAAATACTTTTCCATATAAACAATGAATTTGCTTGAGAAGGGCATTATTATGTGAATGTGAATAGAAGAGGAGATGGTATGCACAATTCTGAAAGGGTAGGGAGTGTGTTGGCGAGTCAATCCATTAAAATGTACTCCTCCATATTAAAAAGTTAGACAACTGAACTAGGCCTGTAATGGCTTGCCAACTCACCATCGCCACGTCTCCTGCTGGTTGCTCTGGGAATTAGCTCAGTCCTGCTCCAGAGCACCCTCTGTTGGTGGTGTCTTGTGCATTGTCTGCTCTACTCCGCTCTTTCGGACCCGTGTTGCTCCCCCACTCGGTGCTGTCCTCTTCAGGACACTGCCCTCCGGCTGTGCCCACTACTTCTTTCTCACCCCCCTTCCGGGGGTCCCAGCAGTTCTTTGGCTTGCACCCACCGCAAGGGCCAACCACGATCCAAAGTCTAGCCCCACACTTCAGGGTCAAGTTGCAATCTGTATTGGGCATGCTCCTCTGGGGCCAAGTACAGTGCAAAGGGAGTGGGACCCAGGCCCGGCCGCTACTCTGGGTCCCGACCCAGGGACCCTCTAGTGCATAGGTGGGAAAACTATGGCCCACAGGCCGCACCCGGCCCGTGGGACCATCCTGCCCAGCCCCTGAGCTCCTGGCCTGGGAGGCTAGCCCCCGGCCCCTTCCCTGCTGTTCCCCCTCCCCAGCAGCCTCAGCTCACTGCTCCGCCAATGCTCTGGGCAGCAGAGCAGCGAGCTCCTGGGGCAGCGCAGCTGCAGAGCCCGGCCTGACCCGGTGCTCTGTGCTGCGCAGCATGGCTGCCTGTCCTGGTGCAGCCACACCGCCAGCCACTGGTGCTCCAGGCAGCATGGTAAAGGGGTAGGATAGAGGGCAGGGGAGTTGGGGGGTGGTGGGCAGGGGTGTGAATAGGGGTTGGGGCGATCAGAGGGCAGGAAACAGGGAGGTTGAATGGGGGCAGGGGTCCCAGGGGGAGGAGCAGGCAGGAAGGAGAGGAGAGGTTGGATGGGGCGGCAGGGGGAAGTTAGGGGAGGGGGGGGGTCTAGGGGCAGTCAGGGGACAGAGGGAAGGGGGGTGGATGGGACAGGGTCTCCAGGGGGGTCAGATAGGGGGTGGGGGCCAGGCTGTTTGGGGAGGCACAGCCTTCCCTAACCAGCCCTCCATACAATTTCAGAAACCTGATGCGGCCCTCAGGCCAAAAAGTTTGCCCGCCCCTGCTCCAGCAGTAGTCTTTCTGCCCTCCTTCTCTCCCTTTGTTTGCCTATCATCCTTGGGCCACTTCCCCTTGGCTCTTGCATATTCCTGGCCCTTTCTGGCAGGGGCCTGCAGCCTAGCAAGTAACAGGCCAGAGCTCACCTTCCACTTCCCTGAGTCTGCCCAGCACGGCTCTGTCCCAGGTGCTATGCCTGGAAGCCAGTCCTCCTCCCTTGCTTGTCAGGGAGATACTCCCCTCTGCTCTGCTGGGCAGCCCCTTATATCTGAGCTGCCACAGAAACTGCCTCCTGTCTGGCTCCTAACAAACCTCATCCTAATTAGCTGCAGGTTTCCACAGCCTCCCTGGCTGCTTCTGCCCCACCCCCTGCTGGAGCGGGCCACCTGCACCACTACAAGGCCCTTTCACTCCATGCTAGATTAGCAGCCTGGGGACACTTCCTCCTTTACTTCCCTATGGGAATTATAATATACTGCCAAACACAATACTGCATACCATACGAACACAACTTTTACTCCAATTGTAAAATAATAGAAGTTAGAGATGGAAAAGATCTATTCGATTCTCTAGTCCATTTGCCTGCCAGTGCAGAACTGTTCAGTGTATTCTAACTTATAGTGCTTTGCTCAGTGTAGCATTAAATTTCCCAGTGTGTGGAAGAAGCTATAGAAAACCAAAGGATTCAAACAGACCTCTAAACTATCTAAATAATCTAGGCCAAATGGGAGTTTTCCCTAAGAGCTCCAGGATTTAGCCCCTAACAAACATTCAGTATTGATGTCTGGCCCATCTGAATTTGCGGTTTTATTTAAATGACTGAAGAAATATATAATTTTTTGCCTTGAGTGCTTAAAAATCCCCTCACTGTGGTATTTCACAATGCAACTGTTCCAGATGACCCCAATGTATCCTCTTGAAAGAACTTCTTTAGTTAAAGGAAGCATGGCAAATAAAAAAATCTTCAGCTAAAAGAAAAATTAGTTCTAACTGTATGTAGTACCAGGAACACTAATTTTTAATACAGCACTTGGGCCAAATTCTGATCTCGCATTCATGAACCTGCCCTCAAGTCAAAAGTGTTGCATGGGTGTGAGAGCACAATTTGAGTGCAAGGCGATTAATTCCAGTTTCCACAGACGTGCTATCCAACTTTTTAGTGGAAAGTATGGTCAGGTCTTTTGTTCAGTCTTGTGCCAGTTTTATAGCTCATCTTAGTGCTGAAGCCAGTTAGAATGCTAATTCATACCGTTCACAGCTACAGCCGTTTGAGAGACTAGTCAGCACTGTAGATACTCAAGGCCCCAGTATTCTGCCAAAATTTTCCACAGAACTTATTGTATCGCGGACACTGAATTAGGGCCCTGTCACCAAATTTGCTGTTACATCCAATGACATTGTTTCACTCTCTTCTTTTGTGCAATTCTCTCTAGAGTTGATCCCCTTTTTTCCCACTTGGCTTTGCGGTGGCATTTCTTCAAGACTACAAAGGATTTGTTATAAATCAATGTAACTGGTGAAGTAGACAAGGTAGATAATGCAGTACCTGTTGTTGGACCAGAAAATAGCTTTTTAATACAAAGGCAAATCTAACTGTCAAAAGTATAATTCAAACAGATGACATATTGTAAACATCTCTGTGTGTTTGCACTCAACAGTGCACTTAATACTGTCATTTAATCAACTAACACCTGTTGTAGTCCAGCACTTCTATGCTGATTCATTATTATCTAGCTTTAAAGCAGGATAGATGATTCTTTCAAGGTCAGGGGTGGCTTTAAGGTTAAACAGACAACTACTTACAGCACTATATTTCTAAAGGAGCACTTGAGTAATATTGTGGTCACCCACAGGCCAATCCCAAGCTGTTCCCACCAACTGTGGTGTTTCTGCACATGTTCTTCATTTACAAAAAAGGTGCCCCTATTTCTCTTTAATCATGGGAAACAGGAATCTTTGGATCTTAGATGCAATGCAACCCAGAATACTTTGTATCCATTGTTCTGGGAATCTCTTAGCAGCATCATAACTAATGAAGAGAGTTCAGATATATGTTCCCATTTCAAGTGCCTGAGCAGAAATAGGGGCACCCTTTTGAAAGGAGAAATGAAGCCAACAAAGCGGACTGATAGACACAGACTCTTAGATACCATAGGTTTCAGAGTAGCAGCCGTGTAGTCTGTATTCGCAAAAAGAAAAGGAGTACTTGTGGCACCTTAGCGACTAACAAATTTATTTGAGCATAAGCTTTCGTGAGCTACAGCTGAGCTATAGCTCACGAAAGCTTATGCTCAAATAAATTTGTTAGTCTCTAACGTGCCAAAATTGTAACAGTAGCCACTGAAGTCAATGGACATCACCCTTTTTAACATGATCATTCATATCTCTCAGAGCAATTGTTTCAGGCTCTCTGCAGGCGCAGGGAGACATCATTGCATCAGGTTACTTCAGTTCACATTTACATTTTTTTCACAACCATAAGGGCTCAAGATACAACTGTGTTAAAAATGAAAGAGAATTATGCAGCAATTTAGGGTCCACATAATAGTTTTATACAGGAGACCCTGAGCGTAAGCAGTTTTTTTACTAGAACTGGACCTTAATTATTACTAAAGGACCAAAAAAAAAAAAGACAAGGAAGACAAACCCTCCCCCATTTACTGTTAATGACTGCTGCCCAATAATATAAGCCCAAAAATTAGGTTTTAAAAAGAGTATGTTTTACAAGGCAAAAGCAAACATGGCTGACTTGTAAACAACTTAGCACAATAACATTGATTGCAAGAGCAATTTGGATAATTACATATGGAAATGACCACAGTTCACCAGAAATGTGCAAGAACCTTGCAAATGTTCACATACGCAAGATTTCCAACATCGTACTATGATATGTATGCTTAATACAAACTCCTAACTATATGTCAGTAAAAACATGGGGTTATATTAAATAAAGAGAGCCTGTAAAAAGTGTATAAAGAATTTGCAGTGTAACTATCAAAATTAAGAAACCTCCCTTTTGAGAAGATTCTGGGTTATTAAACTTGACAGTCAGGATCTTATTATAGAGTCTCTTTATCAACATTAGTAATAGAGGGTCCAGAGGACAAACAAAACCAAATTTCAATATGTGAGGGTGGGAGGGAAAAGGAATCTGTACATTTTATATTACAGTTCTTCTGTTTGGTATCATGTCACAAAGTTCATTTCAGTGGTGAGAAGAACAAAGAGAGAATACCACCACAGATTTTAGCTAGGGTTTTATATTTTATTCAAATTGAGATTAGGTTCCAGAGAAATGGAGAAAATGTTAATTGATCTGTACAAGAAGACAAACATTCTCACCAATAAAAAAACATTACCTCAAGAAGTTGGGTGTTCTTTTTAAAACTCTGTAATGCAAGGCCATAGAGAAGCTGAACCAAGCAGTCCAAAGACACAAAAGCAAATGCCGCTACACTGAATAGACAAACTCCACTGATCCCAGATATGACTATGGCAGATGTTCACTGAACACAATTTTCAGAGCAGACAGAAACACCAGAGAGAACAAACACTTCTTTTAAACAAATGATTATCTCAAAATGATTTTTATTTTGGTGGTTGTTTTTAGTGCTCTACAGAGGGAGAAAAAAAGATGTCAGGGGGATTCTTGGCAAATGTTGAGGTGAGATAGTGGCACTACTGAGATTGTACCCTCCCCATAAAATAATGAGTTCATGAGCTGTATACATATTCGTTGTTTAAACAAATGCTCCTTCTGATAGGTTCCCAGTGGAATGCTCAGAATAACAGCTGCATGTGATCTCACTACTCTTATAAGCCTCAAACAAACATACAGGAGAGTTATGGTTTTGGAAAAATCCACCCCTTGTTAATTGCCACAGTGACCTTCCTCTATAAAAATCTCCCATGATCCAGCTGTTCTTAAAATAAATACAATGGACCACATAAACATTAATGTGCTAAATGAAAAGAAGGAAAATCAGGGAAAGTCTGCTTTAAACAGTGCTGTTCAGCACTCATTAATTAAAATCACTTTTCAGTGTTGTTTCAGTTGGACACAATATTCTTCACTGTCTGCCCTGTTTCAGTCTTTGTTATACTTTATTTTTTAATCTCTGCATTATTTTTTTCATTGAACTTTATTGCTCCATTGTAGCAGTTCTTAAAAGTGGAAACAGGGTCCAGTCCTGCAAGGTCTTAAGTGCTCTCATCTATCATTGAGTTCAATAGGAGTTGAAGGCACTATTCTATTCTATTCTATTCTATACAGGTTCTTATACCATGCTCATCAACGTAGTAGCTGAGCGCCTACCAGTAGTGCATTAAACAATGTGACTAATATCTGTTACCAGTCGTTTATTCTCTCATCCTCTCACTCGGGAGAGGTGTGTGTGCAGTGGAGTGCTTTGCTTTAGATTTTTTAAAATATATCTTCACACGTTGCTATATGTTTACATTAGAGAAGGCAGCTCAAAGAAATGCATCTTGAACTTGGAGCAGAAAGTGGTGAAGTTTCTGATGGTCCTTAGTTCTGGGGGAGTTTATTCTGCAGTCTTGGGCCAGCCCCCAAGAAAGTTCTATCTCCTGCTCAAATGAGGTTTACCCTTATTGTGGAGTATTCCATTGTGCCAGAGGAGCAAAGTTCCCAAGTTCCCCAGAGACATTTCCCTGCAATATCCAATCCCTCAGAAATGAAGGATTTCTCCAAAGAGACAATCTGCACACACACTGCCCTGTTAGTCCATCCGAGGACACACTCTTTACCTTAATACACTGCACTCAGATGGTTTATAGTTAAACTAAGCATACATTTTAATAAAGAACAGAGATTTAAGTAAAAAGAAAAGGAGTACTTGTGGCACCTTAGAAACTAACAAATTTATTTGAGCATAAGCTTTCATGAGCTACAGCTCACTTCATCGGATGCATTCAGTGGAAAATACAGTGGGGAGATTTATATACATAGAGAATATGAAACAATGGGTGTTACCATACACACTGTAAGGAGAGTGATCACTTAAGGAGAGCTATTACCAGCAGAAGAGCGGGGGGATGGAGAGAGACTGGATCTTTTGTAGTGGTAATCAAGGTGGGCCATTTCCAGCAGTTGACAAGAACATCTGAGGAACGGTGTGGGGTGGGGGAATAAACATGGGGAAATAGTTTTACTTTGTGTAATGACCCATCCACTCCCAGTCTCTATTCAAGCCTAAGTTAATTGTATCCAGTTTGCAAATTAATTCCAATTCAGCAGTCTCTCGTTGGAGTCTGTTTTTTGAATTTTTTTCGTTGAAGAATTGCAACTTTTAGGTCTGTAATCGAGTGACCAAAGACATTGAAGTGTTCTCCAACTGGTTTTTGAATGTTATAATTCTTGATGTCTGATTTGTGTCCATTTATTCTTTTACGTAGATACTGTCCAGTTTGACCAATGTACATGGCAGAGGGGCATTGCTGGCACATGATGGCATATATCACATTGGTAGATGTGCAGGTGAATGAGCCTCTGATAGTGTGGCTGATGTGATTAGGCCCTATGATGGTGTCCCCTGAATAGATATGTGGACACAGTTGGCAACGGGCTTTATTGCAAGGATAGGTTCCTGAGTTAATGTTTTTGTTGTGTGGTGTGTGGTTGCTGGTGAGTATTTGCTTCAGGTTGGGGGGCTGTCTGTAAGCAAGGATTGGCCTGTCTCCCAAGATCTGTGAGAGTGATGGGTCGTCCTTCAGGATAGGTTGTAGATCTTTGATGATGCGTTGGAAAGGTTTTAGTTGGGAGGAAAAGAGACAGGTATAGTTACAAACAAAACAAAACAAAAACACACTTCAGCTGGTTACAATCTATGCCTAAGTAGCTTTCTCACATCAAACTATCACCATCTCCACTCCTTGATGGAAGAGGCTCCACCATTCATCAAATCAGAGGGTGCTGTTCCCTTTGTCCCTTCTCTCCCCTTCTTTTTTTAATAGTCCAGGAAACCTTTGAAACATATTCCTTTAAAATGTATACCCCCAACGGGGTAGTTCTCCCCTGCTGTTGTGCAGATGCCATGCTATCTGCCTCATCCACTGGTCAATTTGCTTTTTTGATTGGGTTAATCACTTTGTTTATCTTAAATGTAATTGTACTTTCATTGTCCTTGCTTGTAATCAAGCCATGCAGACAGATAAATCCGTATTCCTACTCTAGGGCAGACTAGTTTATCATTTGCCTCCAAAACATATTTTAAGACCATAGTTCAACCATAGGCATAAAGGAGGTCTTAAACTCACAGAGCCGAGGCTGTGGTCACAGTAGCCTGTTTTGCAGAGGAGATGCACTGCAGGATTCTATATCATTCGGACTTTCCCAAGTCCTAAAGGCTTCACGCCCAGGTATATCATGCTGCTATAGTTCTGCTGAGAGGTGACAAAGTCATGAATAACCAAGGCCAAGTCATTGTATACCAGGATGGGACTGAGTCTGCTAGACAACTGAAGATGTTAGAAAATATTACTCACAGATGCTGCTATGTGATTGGTTAGCATCCGTGAGACATCCAAGAGTATCCTTAAATTACAGGTTGAATTGACCAACTGTGCATATGTACTTTCAATCAATGGAGACTGCACCATGGCTGCAAGCATTTCAAAATGCTTTCCTCTGCCCAGCAGCATTACTTCTGTCTTGCTTAGGTTCAGCTTCAACCAGCTGCTCTTCGTCCATGAGCAGAGCTTGTCCAAGCAGTGGGCCATCTTGACGACAGTCTACAACTAGCTATGTGGGAATTAAATATTTAATAATGGGCTCTTCAGTCTAGCAGAGAAAGGTATAACATGATCCAATGGTTGGAAGTTGAAGTTAGACAAATTGGTAGTAGTGGTGTGGGTGTTTGTGGTGAAGGATAGGTAGAGCTATGCGTCATCTGCATATTGCTGGCACTTGACTCCATGTCAGCTCACCAGTTCATCTAGTGGTTGCATGTAGACATTGGAAAGGGCTAGAGAAATATTTGATCCTTGTGGGACAGCATAAGTGGGGTTCTAGAGCTGGAGGTGAGTTTCCCATCACTACTCATTGGGTCATTCCCTACCGAAAGGGCTCAAACCATTTTGCCACATTTCCAAGGACTCTTGCTACTTCTCTCAGCCTAGACAGCATCATCTTATGGTCAACAATGTTAAATGCTGCAGAGAGATCCAGGAGGATGAGAATGGTTGTCTGCCCTCTGCCATCAGTACCACTGAGATGGTTTCAGCTCCAGGTCTTGGCCTGAATCCAGATTGTGGTGGGTCTAGTATGTTAGCTTCAGTTAGATGAGCTTGGAGTTGGCCTTTGGCTAATTGCTCTATGGACTTGTTCAGGAATGGGAGTTTTGACACTGGATGGCAGTGGAACTGGGGGAAAATTTTCAGATGAATACTTTATTAGCCAAAAAAATCAGTTTTGGGTCAACTAAAACTATTTGGAAATTTAGGGTAAGAACGTAGGAGTGGCCATACTGGGTTAGACCAATGGTCCATCTAGCCCAGTATTCTGACTTCTGGCAGTGGCAATGCCAGAGGCTTCATTCAGAGGGAATGAACAGAACAGGGCAATTTTGACTGATCCATGTCTTGTCATAAAGTCCCAGTTTCTGGCAGACACAGGCTTAAGAACACCCAGAGCATGAGGTTGCCTACCTGACCTTCTTGGCTAATAGCCCTGAATTTATCTCATTCTTTTTTGAACCCACTTATACTTTTGGCATTCACAATAGCCACTGGCAAGGAGTTCCACAGGTTGACCACATGTTGTGTAAAGAAGTACTACTTTATGTTTGTTTTAAACTTGGTGTCTATTAATTTAATTCAGTGACCCCTAGTTCTTGTGTTATGTGAAGGGGTAAATAACACTTCCCTATTCATTTTCAATTTACCTGATTCTGAAGTTAGGCTTACTGGCCTGTAATTGCCAGGATCACCTCTGGAGCCTTTTTGAAAAATCAGCATTACATTAGCTATTCTCCAGTCATCTGGTAAAGCAGCTGATTTAAGCAATAGTTCACAGATCACACTTTGTAGCTCTGCAAATTCATATTTGAGTTCCTTCAGGACTTTTGGGGAAATACCATCTGGTCCTAGTCACTTATTACTGATTAATTTATCAATCTTTTCTAACACCTCTTCTGTTGACACCTCAATCTGGGACAGCTCCTCAGAATGGTCACCTAAAAAGAATGGGTCAGGTGTGGGGATCTCCTCCACATCCTCTGCACTGAAGACTAGTGTTGAATTAGGTGAATATTTTCAGCTAAAATAAAATGATTTTTAATATAAAGTCAAAACATGTTGTTTTGACAATTTCAAAACAAACTATTTTGTCCTTTTGCTTAGAAATGATGTTCGATTTTAAAAATTAACTAAATTTATTTTAAAGAAAGGGTAGAAAACACCCAATTTCTAAACAAACAGAAAAATGGGGGGGAAGGGGGGAATTATTTCAGATTGAACAAAATGTTTTGTTAGAACCAAAATGAATTCTTTTCATTTTTTTGCTTCAGCATACCTCTTCCACAATCCAATTTTGGATCAACCCAAAATAAACATTTTTTTGGATTTTTCAGTTGAGCCACTGAACAGAAAATTCAATTATTTGCTTAGCTCTATTCTTCAGTCCATTCTTGTGTGTTTGAAAGAAAAAGAGGAGGGGAGGGATAGCTCAGTGGTTTGAGCATTGGCCTACTAAACCCAGCTTTGTGAGTTCAATCCCTGAGGGGGCTATTAAGGGATCTGGGGCAGAAATTGGGTATTGGTCCTGCTTTGAGAGGGGGTTGGACTAGATGTTTTCCTGAAGTCCCTTCCAAACCTGATATTCTAAGAGAAGGTTCTTTCCCAATCTGATGCATTGGCTATTTTGATCACAAGAAGCAAAGTAGCACCAATAATGATGGAGAATCTGCCACTGTTCCAATGATTAATTACCCTCATTGTCAAAAATTTATACCTTATTTCCAATCTAAATTTTTCTGGCTTCAACTTCCAACCATTGTATCATGTTATACCCTTCTCTGCTAGACTGAAGAGTCCATTATTAAATATTTGATTCCCACATAGCTAATTATAGACTGTAATCAACCCTTAAACTTCTCTTTATTAAACTAAGTAGATTGACCTTTTTGAGTCTATCACTATAAGGCATGTTTTCTAATCCTTTAATCATTCTCATGGTTCCTCCCTGAACTCTGTCCAATTTATCAACATCCTTCTTGAACTCTGGGCACCAGAACTGAGCATAGTATTCCCGCGCCAAGCGCATGTTTAGCTGATTATTCAGAGGAACCTACTAGATTTACAGCCATGAAATCTGATCCGTATCATGGACCGTGAAACATTATCTCCCCCCGTGAAATCTGGTCTTTTGTGTACTTTTTACCTATACTACATAGATTTACTGGGGAGAGCAGCATTTCTCAAACTGGGGCTCTGAATCCTGACCCAAAAGGGAGTTTCAGGGGCAATGCAAGATTTTAGGGGGGAATCATGGTATTGCCATCCTTATTGCTGCAGTGCCTTCAGAACTGGGAAGCTGGAGAGCAGCTCTGAAAGTAGTGCCCTGCCAGCAGCAATACAGAAGTAAGGGTGGCAATACCATACCATGCCACCCTTAGTTCTACACTGCTGCCTTCAGAGCTGAGTGGCTGGAGAGTGGCGGCTGTTGACTGAGGACCCAGCTCTGTCGGCATCCTTAATTCTGCACTGCTGCTGGTAGCAGCTCTGCCTTCAGAGCTGGGCTCCTGGCCAGCAGCCGCCACCCTCCAGCTGCCCAGCTCTTAAGGCAGCACCGCCGTCAGCAGCAGCACAGAAGTAAGGGTAGCAGTACCGCAATATCCCCTACAACAACCTTGTGACCCCCCCCAACTCCTTTTTGGGTGAGGACCCGTAAAATTACAACACTGAAATTTCAGATTTAAATCGCTGAAATCAAGAAATTTATGATTTTTAAATTTCTATGATTGTGAAATTGACCAAAATGGACCATGAATTTGGTAGGGCCCTAACTATGCACCATGACACACACACCCCCCCATCTCTCACTGCTTCCCAGGATAGAGTCCACCATCTTGAAAGTATGGCCTACTTTCCTAGATATATTTACATATAGCCATATTAAAATATAAATTCATAGAATCATAGAATATCAGGGTTGGAAGGGACCCCAGAAGGTCATCTAGTCCAACCCCCTGCTCAAAGCAGGACCAAGTCCCAGTTAAATCATCCTAGCCAGGGCTTTGTCAAGCCTGACCTTAAAAACCTCTAAGGAAGGAGATTCTACCACCTCCCTAGGTAACGCATTCCAGTGTTTCACCACCCTCTTAGTGAAAAAGTTTTTCCTAATATCCAATCTAAACCTCCCCCATTGCAACTTGAGACCATTACTCCTCGTTCTGTCATCTGCTACCATTGAGAACAGTCTAGAGCCATCCTCTTTGAAACCCCCTTTCAGGTAGTTGAAAGCAGCTATCAAATCCCCCCTCATTCTTCTCTTCTGCAGACTAAACAATCCCAGCTCCCTCAGCCTCTCCTCATAAGTCATGTGCTCTAGACCCCTAATCATTTTTGTTGCCCTTCGCTGTACTCTTTCCAATTTATCCACATCCTTCTTGTAGTGTGGGGCCCAAAACTGGACACAGTACTCCAGATGAGGCCTCACCAGTGTCGAATAGAGGGGAACGATCACGTCCCTCGATCTGCTCGCTATGCCCCTACTTATACATCCCAAAATGCCATTGGCCTTCTTGGCAACAAGGGCACACTGCTGACTCATATCCAGCTTCTCGTCCACTGTCACCCCTAGGTCCTTTTCCGCAGAACTGCTGCCGAGCCATTCGGTCCCTAGTCTGTAGCGGTGCATTGGATTCTTCCATCCTAAGTGCAGGACCCTGCACTTATCCTTATTGAACCTCATTAGATTTCTTTTGGCCCAATCTTCCAATTTGTCTAGGTCCTTCTGTATCCTATCCCTCCCCTCCAGCGTATCTACCACTCCTCCCAGTTTAGTATCATCCGCAAATTTGCTGAGAGTGCAATCCACACCATCCTCCAGATCATTTATGAAGATATTGAACAAAACGGGCCCCAGGACCGACCCCTGGGGCACTCCACTTGACACCGGCTGCCAACTAGACATGGAGCCATTGATCACTACCCGTTGAGCCCGACAATCTAGCCAGCTTTCTACCCACCTTATAGTGCATTCATCCAGCCCATACTTCCTTAACTTGCTGACAAGAATGCTGTGGGAGACCGTGTCAAAAGCTTTGCTAAAGTCAAGAAACAATACATCCACTGCTTTCCCTTCATCCACAGAACCAGTAATCTCATCATAAAAGGCGATTAGATTAGTCAGGCATGACCTTCCCTTGGTGAATCCATGCTGACTGTTCCTGATCACTTTCCTCTCCTCTAAGTGCTTCAGGATTGATTCTTTGAGGACCTGCTCCATGATTTTTCCAGGGACTGAGGTGAGGCTGACTGGCCTGTAGTTCCCAGGATCCTCCTTCTTCCCTTTTTTAAAGATGGGCACTACATTAGCCTTTTTCCAGTCATCCGGGACTTCCCCCGTTCGCCACGAGTTTTCAAAGATAATGGCCAAGGGCTCTGCAATCACAGCCGCCAATTCCCTCAGCACTCTCGGATGCAATTCGTCCGGCCCCATGGACTTGTGCACGTCCAGCTTTTCTAAATAGTCCCTAACCACCTCTATCTCTACAGAGGGCTGGCCATCTCTTCCCCATTTTGTGATGCCCAGCACAGCAGTCTGGGAGCTGACCTTGTTAGTGAAAACAGAGGCAAAAAAAGCATTGAGTACATTAGCTTTTTCCACATCCTCTGTCACTAGCTTGCCTCCCTCATTCAGTAAGGGGCCCACACTTTCCTTGGCTTTCTTCTTGTTGCCAACATACCTGAAGAAACCCTTCTTGTTACTCTTGACATCTCTTGCTAGCTGCAGCTCCAGGTGCGATTTGGCCCTCCTGATATCTTTCCTACATGCCCGAGCAATATTTTTATACTCTTCCCTGGTCATATGTCCAACCTTCCACTTCTTGTAAGCTTCTTTTTTATGTTTAAGATCCGCTAAGATTTCACCATTAAGCCAAGCTGGTCGCCTGCCATATTTACTATTCTTTCGACTCATCGGGATGGTTTGTCCCTGTAACCTCAACAGGGATTCCTTGAAATACAGCCAGCTCTCCTGGACTCCCTTCCCTTTCATGTTAGTCCCCCAGGGGATCCTGGCCATCTGTTCCCTGAGGGAGTCAAAGTCTGCTTTCCTGAAGTCCAGGGTCCGTATCCTGCTGCTTACCTTTCTTCCCTGCGTCAGGATCCTGAACTCAACCAACTCATGGTCACTGCCTCCCAGATTCCCATCCACTTTTGCTTCCCCCACTAATTCTACCCGGTTTGTGAGCAGCAGGTCAAGAAAAGCGCTCCCCCTAGTTGGCTCCCCTAGCACTTGCACCAGGAAATTGTCCCCTACGCTTTCCAAAAACTTCCTGGATTGTCTATGCACCGCTGTATTGCTCTCCCAGCAGATATCAGGAAAATTAAAGTCACCCATGAGAATCAGGGCATGCGATCTAGCAATTATTTGCTTGTGCCCAGTTTACAAAGCAATCCAGATTGTTCTGAATTAGTGACCACTTCCACAATTTGTGTGTCATCTGCAGACTTTATTAGTGATGATTTTATATTTTCTTCCAGGTCATTGACAAAAATGTTAAACAGCATAGGCCCAAAAAACAATCTCTGCAGGACCCTTCTGGAAACACACTCACTTGACAATGATTCCTTCTTTACAATTACATTTTGGAGACCTATCAGTTAGCCAGTTTTTAATCCACTTAATGTGTTAATGTTAATTTTATATCATTCTTTTGTATCATTCTACTTTAATCAAAATGGCATGTGGTACCAAGTCAAGTGACTTACAGAAGTCTAAATATATTACGTCAACACAATTACAAGTTTGGTTCATAAAGGTAATCTCATTAAAAATAGTTTGACAGGATCTATTTTCTATAAAACTATGCATAGGCACAGACTTTGTGAGTGCTCCACACTAGCCAGCTCCCCCCATTTCTCCCAGTGCCTCCCTCCCACCGGTGACCCTGCCAGTCAGCACTTCCCCCTCCCTCCCAGCGCCTCTCACTCACCACAGATCAGCTGTTCCACAGCATGCAGGAGGTGCTTGGGGGAGGAGCAATGGTGGGGCATGCTTAGGGAAGGGGGAAGAATGGGGTGGGAAGAGGCAGGGCAGGGTGGGGGCTTTGGGGAAGAGATGGAGTGGTGGCAGGACTTGGGGCAGAGCTGGGGGGTTGAGCACCCCCAGCACATTAGAAATTTGGCATCACTAACCTGTGCTGCTTTGCATTAGTTACATAACCCTCCTTTAATTCTCTATCAATCAAGTCACCTATCAGCCACTCCATTATTTTGCCAGAGATCAATGTCAAGCTGAGAAGCCTATTCACATGGCACAGAAACAGCAAGCTCTTTAGTAGTAAAGAGCTTTGTGGACAGATTCATAACAGATAGCATTAAAGACAGCCTCTACTAAGAGAAAAGGAGTACTTGTGGCACCTTAGAGACTAACAAATTTATTAGAGCATAAGCTTTCGTGAGCTACAGCTCACTTCATCGGATGCATTTGGTGGAAAAAAAAAAAAAAACTTTTTTTTTTTTTTTTTCCACCAAATGCATCCGATGAAGTGAGCTGTAGCTCACGAAAGCTTATGCTCTAATAAATTTGTTAGTCTCTAAGGTGCCACAAGTACTCCTTTTCTTTTTGCGAATACAGACTAACACGGCTGCTACTCTGAAATCTACTAAGAGATGTCCCCTAAGATCTGTGCATATGATGGCTGAAAGCTGTGCTAGCATCAGTTGTGTTTAAAAACAGCTGTATGTAGCTATTACTAGCCTGATTTTCCCCACCATTGTGAACAGAGTTTTTTATTATGATAACGATCCCAGCCAAACTATAGATGCCACCACTGAAAAGCCATTAGTAGGGATGTTGGACCAAATTCTGCCTCCCTTCTTAAGGTGACCAGGTGTCCCGTTTTCGACCGGAACACCCGGTCGAAAAGGGACCCTGGCGGCTCCAGTCAGCACCGCTGACTGGACTGTTAAACGCCGTTGGCGGTGCTGCAGTGCTAAGGCAGGCTAGTCTCTACCTGTCCTAGGGCACCACACTGCGCCCCAGAAGCAGCCAACAGATCCGGCTCCTAGGCGGGGGCCCACGGGGCACCACACGCTGCCCCTGCCCTGAGCACCGGCTCTGCAATGCAGTGACTGCAGGCAAGAGCAGTGTGCGTGGAGCCTCCTGTCCTCCCCCGACCTATTAGCACTGGACCTGCTGGCTGCTTCCACTGTGTGAGCAATATGGTATCAGAACAGGCAGGCAGCCTGCTTTAGCCCCGCTGCATCGCTGACCAGGAGCTGCCTGAGGTAAGCCCATGCCCCAACCCCGAGGCCCAATCCCCCACCCCAGTCCTTGGCCCCCCCAAACCTGAAGCCCCTTCCTGCACCTCAAACCCCTCATCCCCAGACCCACCCCAGAGCCGTCACCCGCCCCACATCCCAACTCCCTGCCCCAGTCCTGAGCCTCCCCCCCAAACCCAGAGCCCCCTCCTGCATCCCAAACTCCTCATATCTGGCCCTACCCTAGAGCCTGCACCCCCAGCCCAGAGCCCTCAGACATTCCCTCACCCAAATCCCTACCCAGCCCACTGAAAGTGAGTGAGGGTGGGGGAGAGCAAGACACCATGGGAGGGGGAAAGTAGTGAGTGGGGTGGGGCTTCAGGGAAGAGGTAGGGCTGGGGAGTTTGGTTTTGTGAGATTAGAAAATTGGCAACCCTATATGGGGTTGGAAGGGTCCTAAATGATGTGCAAGAGGGGGCTTGAGTGTCAGATAGGATTAGGCAAGGAGAATGCTGATCTGGAGGCTTAGGGTGTGTGCTGCTGCTACTAAAGTCCCTGGTCTGCCATAGTGGCAGTGGAGTAGCTGCGCCAAATTGCTGGATCAGTGCAGGAGGATCCTATCTACTGCACAAAGCCTATTTACTCCAGCTTTGTGTGAGGGAAGGGAGGCAGCATTTGGTCCAATGGGAGCGAGAAAACAGGCTAAAATACTTTGGAGTAAATGGATTTTTTAGCATAATCCCTTAAATGTCTTAAAATAGGACCTCCCCATCCTAACAGGGTTCAAAAAAGAACTAGGTAAGTTCATGGAGGATAGGTCCATCAATGGCTATTAGCCAGGATGGGCAGGAATGGTGTCCCTAGTCTCTGTTTGCCAGAAGCTGGGAATGAGCAACAGGGGTGGATCACTTGATGATTACCTGTTCTGTTCATTCCCTCTGGGGCACCTGGAACTGGTCACTGTCAGAAGACAGGATACTGGGCTAGATGGAGCTTTGATCTGACCCAGTAGGGCCATCTTATGTTCTAACATGGGATAACTGGCCTTTATGGGCAAGTCTTGCTATCAGCTACCTCCACTGGAAGAAGATAGGAGACAACTAATGCTGCCCAGAACATTCAAGTAAACTGCTGGAATCCTGCAAGCAAACACTGTCAGATATGGGAGTTGCTAGCATGTCGTTGGACCCCTAGAAGCAGAAATAAACTACTACAATTTTCCTGACCTGAAAAAGTGTGTCTCAGATAGGGCTGATGAGTGATTAAAAAAATTAATTGTGATTAATCATGCAATTAATCACACTGTTTAACTATAGAATACCATTTATTTAAATATTTTTAGATATTTTCTATATTTTCAAACATATTGATTTCAATTTCAACACAGAATACAAAGTGTACAGTGCTCACTTTATATTTTTTATTACAAATATTTGCACTGTAAAAAACAAAAAATAGTATTTTTCAATTCCCCAATACAAGTACTGTAGTGCAATCTCTATATCATGAAAGTTGAACTTGCAAGTGTAGAATTATGTACAAAAAAAAACTGCACTCAAAAATAAAACAATGTAAAACTTTAGAGCCTACAAGTCCACTCAGTCCTACTTCTTGTTCAGCCAATTGCTCAGACACACACGTTTGTTTACATTTGCAGGAGATAATGCTGCCTGCTTCTTGTTCACAATGTCACCTGAAAGTGAGAACAGGCATTCTCATGGAACTATTGTAGCTGGCGTTGCAAGATATTTACATGCCAGATGTGCTAAAGGTTCATATGTCCCTTCATGCTTCAATCACCATTCCAGAGGACATGTGTCTATGCTGATGACAGGTTCTGCTCAATAATGATCCAAAGCAGTGAGGACCAACGCATGTTCATTTTCATCATCTGAGTCAGATGCCACAAGCATAAGTTTGATTTTCTTTTTTGGTGGTTCAGGTTCTGTGGTTTCCACATTGGAGCGTTGCTTTTTTAAGACTTCTGAAAGCATGCTCCACACCTCGTCCCTCTCAGATTTTGGAAGGCACTTCAGATTCGTAAACCTTGGGTCGAGTGCTGTAGCTATCTTTAGAAATCTCACATTGGTACCTTCTTTGGGTTTTGTCAAATCTACAGCAAAAGTGTTCTTAAAATGAACAACATGTGCTGAGTCATCATCTAAGACTACTATAACATGAAATATATGGCAGAATGTGGGTAAAACAGAACTGAAGACATACAATTCTTCCCCCAGGAGTTCAGTCACAAATTTAATTAATGCATTATTTTTTTTAACGAGTATCATCAGCATAGAAGCATGTCTTCTGGAATGGTTTCAGAGTAGCAGCCGTGTTGCCAAAGCATGAAAGGACATAAGAATGTTTAGCATATCTGGCACATAAATACCTTGCAATGCTGGCCACAAAAGTCCCATGCGAACGCCTGTTCTCACTTTATGGTGACATTGTAAATAAGATGTGGACAACATTATCTCCTGTAAATGTAAACAAACTTGTTTGTCTGAGTGATTGGCTGAACAAGAAGTAGGACTGAGTGGACATGTAGGCTCTAAAGTTTGACAATGTTTTGTTTTTGAGTGCAGTTATGTAACAAACAAAAAAAATCTACATTTGTAAGTTGCACTTGCATGATAAAGAGATTGCAGTACTGTACTTGTATGAGATGAATTGAAAAATACTACTCTTTTGTTTATAATTTTTACAGTGCAAATATTTGTAATCAAAAATACTGTAATAATAAAGTGAGCACTATACACTTTGTATTCTTTGTTGTAATTGAAATCAATATATTTGAAAATGTAGAAAAACATCCACAAATATTTAATAAATGCCAATTGGTATTCAATTGTTTAAAAGTGTGATTAAAACTGCTATTAATCATGATTAATTTATTTAATCGCAATTAATTTAAAAAAATTAATCACAGGTAAACTGCGATTAATTGACAGCCCTAGTTTCAAGTAAATTAAAACAACAGCAACAACAAAATGCTCTTGACTTCAAATTTAAAGGAAGAGGCTCAAGAATCAACTGCAAACCAACCCCTCTCCCCAGTGCTGCTAGTATTCTCCAGATCATCTAAATACTTTAACTGTATTAAAACAAAGTCTGTGCAAGAGGAAACAAACAGGCAAACTGAGAGCTAGACCGTTTCCATAAACTGGATGATTGATTAACAAGTGTGTTTGCATAACTGTGTGTAGGCTGAAGCAACCTAAAAGCTAATAGCTGCAAAAGAAGATTTAGATAAAGAAAGGGATCCCAGACTCTCATAGCATGGGTCACTTCTTAGCAGTGAGATTCTCATCTTTACTATTTCCTCTCGCAACCTCTCAATCATGTTCATATCCACAAGCCTCCCCGTTCTTCTCCTTTCCCCCAATGCATTCAGAAGAACTTATCTCCTCAATTCATTACCCAACCAGTTTCCTTCCATTCAAAAGTAATTTTCCTTTATCATAGTCCTTCACAATGGGTCCTCAGTAATGGCTGGGGCCTTTAGACACTACTGTTATACAAATAAACTATAAATAAGAGCAGTAAGAATATTAAGAACAGATGAAATTTCTATTAATTTCTCTGTACGCTCAGGATCAGACTGGAGATTCCATGGGTCTAAACCTATAGATAATAAATGTACAATAGATGCCTTCAAGGCTCTACAGTCTTTGTGAAAGTCTAGAAATTATGTTGTAGCGTGTATCTTTAAGCTACAGTCTATCCACTTGCTGTGGACCTGCTTTTTATCTTGCTGCACACAAGTTTCACATGGGTGTATATACTTAATTCAGATGTGTTATTCCTTATTTACACTGGTATACATAAGTACAGAATCAAGTTCAAAGTGTACAGTGGACTGCACAAAAACAAAACAGTCTTCTCCTTGAACACACTATAAACAAATGAGCTTTTGTCTTGAATGGAGGCTGCAACATAAGCCAACACTCTAGACAGTGTTATTTGTAAATTTGTACACAATAAAATCAGGCATTTGAAAAAGCAGAAGAATGTTTCTGCTGGTTTCTTTGTTTCCTTCACAATTCACCTTACTTGTAAATCTCGATAATGGTTTTATTGCAGCTCAGTTAAGACAGGTGATTGTATAGCTCAACAAAAAATGAAATGAAATACCAGGAACAAACCACAACAGAAATTATGAATACTAGTATGCAAACTCTATGGACAATCACAAGCAATACTGACCCAAGGAACTGTGGGTATCACAGGAACAGCCCACAGCCCTTCACAGAGCATGCACATTAGAATCTAAATAAAGGACTTAGTGTCATATGTATAATGGGAAGCACTTGGGTATTGTGCTTAAAGTATTGACCTTTTCATCCATAGATCTCAAAACCCTTATAAAAATCAAATTAATAATAATTATAACAACTAGCTTTTATATAGTGCTTTTCACCAAGATCGCAAAGCCATTCACAAAAGTGAGTAAACACTATTTTGTACTCATTTTATAGATGGGAAAACTAAGACACAGAGAGGTGAAGTAGCTTGCCCAAAACATATAGCAACTCAGTGACAGAGCCAGGAATAGAAGACAGGGCTTCTTATTCCCAGTCTGGTGTCCCATCTCCTGAACCAAACTATATGCATATGGATATACATGTATATAATTTTGTACACAAATTTTTTTATACAGGCACATCTATAGGTACATTAGAACTAGTGGTGCTCAGAAAATCAGAGGGTTTTTCTTCTGATTTTGGGGGGTGGTGTCAAAAAACATTTCAGGTTTTGGCAACCAAAAACCAGAAAATTTCAGCCAAACACTGCTGCAGACTGAAAATTTTCATCTGAAAAAGAGAAACCAATTTTTGGCCTAAAAGGTTGGGGTTTTCGCTTTTGATGAAAAATCAAAAGTATTCTAGAAAATTAAACATGTCCTGTTACAAATTTTTTAGTCAGAAACCCAATTTTCCATTACAAGTTCCAATAGAAAATTTTTGAGCACAATTAATTATACCCCTAATTTCCTGAAATGTTTCAGAAAGGTTTCTGCTCACTTGTGCCACACACAAATTTCTTTACACCTTTTTTTCAGACTTCACTGATGCATGTAACACCTTCCCTGACCAGATGTACAAGGGTGCCTTCTACTCTTTCAGAACCCTTTTCATGGCCCACTTGTGGTGTGACATGTACATGAAAGCCAGCCTGTGTATGACAGCAAGACTGAGGAGCAGTTGGGGCAAGTCATCCATAATTACAAATCTAAATTTGTTTTAAAAATAGCAAGTGTCTATAGTTATATAAAAGTTGTACATGTCTGATGGTCTCTCTTTCCCCACCCTTTGCATATTACTCATCTTCTAAAACTATGCTTTTCAGGGCAGATCTGTCTCTTATTATGTTTGTTCTGTACCTGCCACAATGGAGCTGATTGGGGCCTCTGAGTGTCAATGTACTATAAATATCAAATTACACACACAAAAAGCTGCGTTAGAAGAACATTACTGAGGTTGCAAAGTCAAGCACTCAGAAGTTAGGCGATGTCAGAATTAAGCTTGCCTGTGCATTCAATCCCCTTGTGCATATGCACTCTGATGCAGTCTTTAATTACATGATCACATTTGATTTTTCCCCTGGACCCCTGCCTCAGTCAGTGCACAGTGCTCACTGAATGAGCAGCTGTTTAATATTTTGTTTTATTTACTGGACACTAGTCAAACACTGCTCTGAAGGCAGAATTATTAATTTCCTCATGGGCTTTTCTAAGGTGCTCATTACTATAGCATCTGAGTCCCAGATTCTCAAAGGTATTTAAATAAGAGTGAGGCACCTAAATATTGTTGAGGATCTGGGCATGAGGGTTTCACAAACATTAATCAATCAATCTTCACAACACCACTGTGAGGTAGCGGTTGGTAATACCCCATTTTACAGATGGGGAGCTGAGGCCCAGGTCCAAAAAGCTATGTAGGCTCCTAACTCCCACTGAAATCAATGGAAGTTAGGAAGCTAAATACTTTTGTGGCTCTGGGTCAGAGAGATTAAGATCAAAAGTTTCCACTGATTTTGGGTCCCAATTTGAGATGTCTACAAGCTGATTTTTCTGAGTACATAGTGTTATAGAGCACTTAATATGTGCAAGACACAGCTCCCATTGACTTCAGTTCCTGCTGTGAGTGCTCAGCACTTCTGCAAATCAGACATGGTGGTACCAAGCTGGACACCCAGAAAAAGAGGAACATGCAATTAGTGACCACATGTGAGAAGTCTGGGTTAAGTGACTTGGCCAACATCACACAAATTCAATGACAGAGGGAGGAATAAAAAACCAGTTGCCCAGAACAGCATTCAAGTGCCTTAACCACGAGATCTGTCCTCTCTCTTCCTGCAGGCCCCTGCCTCATACACTACACACCTTCTAACTTCTGCAATAAATGAGGCAGGTGTCTTGCACTCCAGAACCCTGCTCTACTCCCAGTGCAGATGCATCCTGTGCATTGAATGAGGCAGGGGTCCTGTGGAAAAAAGAATTGGAATCAGAGCAGCACAACATTGTGCCAAAGCAGCTGCCTGCAGATTTTACAGGAGGAGTAAATCAGATAAAAAAACAATTCTGAGTGATGTTTTCCAAGCCAAATGTTTGCATCAAAAATGAAAAGCTCTAATGAGAGCTAAATGCAGACTGAAGATGGCTGGTACTATGAGTGCTTGTCAGTTGTATCTGAAGGGATTTGGAACTTACTGCCTCATAGCATTAGCCAGCTAATTAGCCAGCAATGTTTAAGAGCTGACTAAGGGAGAAATAGAGCCAAACCAAAATCCTGCATACAAATATCCCTGACCTTAGAGTAAGTTCAGATCCAGAATAAAAGTCCAATATTGTTTATATTGCTTAGCCACTTTTAACTGAGCTGTGAGCGTCACTGCTCGAGGCCAGAGCCTTTTGTGATGCATACAATGGGCCAGATTGGTATTCTTTGTGCAGTCAAACCTCCAAGTAATGAGAGTGGAAATTTTGGGTGCACGAAGAATACAACACTTGGCCCTGTATGTTTTCAGGCCTGTCAATAATATGAGTGACATTTTAAATCATTCATCAAGGTGCCTTGCACTCTATGGCAGGATTTCCCTACCTTCTGCAACAAGAAAGCTGGATTCTGTGATATTCCAGCGCAGCAGACTGGAAACCCTGTGGCAGCTTCAGATAAATTTACAGAATGGAGGTTTTAATTAATTTAATCTGAAAATGAGTAATACTCTCAATACAGCATTCCTAGTGTTTGAGATTAAGTTTAATTTTACACTTCACCTAAATATTTAAATGCCTTAGAATTTTACAGGGAAAACACATAACTACCTCATGGAAGTTGTCAGGGGAAGAGAATAAGGTTTTGGCAGCGAGGCAGGGGCAGCTGGGGCTTTTGGCATTTGGGAAGATATGGGAGGCCATTTAGGATTGTGGAACAAGCATATTGGCTGGATATTTCTGCTACAACTATCAGCAGTGAAATAGTTATCCATGTTGACACTGACATCATCATTAGGATTAGTCAACATTCCATGGAGATGTATGGGACAGTCTATACCTCCGCAGAGCTAGGGTCTTGGATAAGGCTGTGTGATTTGCAGATTTTTACATAACTATGCCTGTTTGTACTTTGTTCATATCTGGAAAGGCTTCTTCACAGCCATAAGGTCTAGAAACGGTGGGGTTTTTGTTTTGTTTTTGAAGCTAGACATTCTGCAACCCAGCTCTTCAGTGGTTCAGAGTAAGTGGCTTTTTTAAAGAATTTGTCCCCCTGCTACATACAGGCTTTACCCTTTCAAGCCCATGGAATGGTTTTCTTTCCACTCATTCCTTGGTTCCAGTGTGCTCTTCTCAAGACATAGTTAAATCTTTTCTGTTGACTAGTTGGCATTCTGGCATGATTCCAAAAGATTCCTTGTGTTCTTTCCCTGCCCTAAACATGTACACACACAAGTGATTCTACTAGGAGGCTGTGTGGGCTGTCAGCTCTGATCTTCAGTGCTTCGTACTGCAACAAAATAAAGGTGATTTGTCCTCCCCCAGCTGAAGACCATTAAAGTGGTTTTAATTCTTTTACCCTACACTGTATGGCACTCTCCTGGGAAAAGCATGAATAGCTCAATCTACTTCCACAAATTCCTCTTGTCGGGTACATTTGGTCCTATATCACAGCATGTAAGGAAGGAAAGAGACTCACAGTCAGCTGTCATAGTGTTCATTTGCTTTTACATCTCACTATGCATGTCGACTGCAGTCGTCAGAACTGAAAGCCAAAAATTTTCTTAATGTACCCTGAAGGTTGAGATCCGGAAAACAAAAACATTGGATAACTTTGAATTTCCTGTCTTAGGGTTTTATACTGCCACGCAACCAAGGGTATCGGAGCCTTCCCAAAAGAGGGAGGGCCAGAGCCTTCCCCAATGGCCTGCCCCCACCGCTCCTCGTCCCCCAGAGTCCCCGCCCCCCGGCCAAGCCGGAAACCAGAGCAGGGCCAGAGAGCCTGGGGTGGATGGGTGGCCAAAAGCAGCCACTTTGCTGTGTCCCTGGCCCCTGGCCCCCCCCACCAGGGCAGGTGGAGAGACTCAGGCTCCCTACAGCTGCCCATACAACTGTCTTCGAACCAGCTCCGGCCTTGGAGCTGCAGCCCAGCCACGAAAATAACCACATGGGCAGTTGTGGGGAGCCGCGGTGGACCTTCTATTTACCTGCGTTGCAGGGGGCCTGATGAGAGCAGCTGCCAGCCTGTGTCCCCTCCCTCCAAACCCACTGCCCAGGGCAGGTGAGGGGTCCGCAGTTCTCTACAGCTGCCCAGGTGGCTCTTACCATGGCCAGGCTGTGGTTTCGAGGCCCAACCCCCCAGGCCAGAGCTGGGTCAGGAAGAGCCACGCAGGCAGCTGTGGTGAGCTGGTGTAGAGTTGCGGACACTCAACCTGCTCCAGGCTGGGCGGGGAGCCCTGGGGGCGGGGACATGGGCCAGGGACTGCTCTCAGTACCCCCACTCTGTGGTCAACTGGAGGGTCCACACAGCTCCCACAACTGCCTGGCAAGGGCATATTAGGGTTTTGTGGGGCCTGTGGGCCAGAGCAATTGGGGGTACCTCCCCACCTCTTCCGCCTGCAGTTCCCCAGGCCCGTCTCCCCAGCACTCCTGCTGGAGAAATGGGGTTGTGGTGCAGGGGCTTGCCCTGCTCCACCTGCCTGGCACTCTGGTTGGAGTGTGGGGATTTGCCTGCTTTTCCCGCCTGGCATGGGGGGCAGGAGGGCATGTGGAGTGGGGCAATCCCCCATGCCCCAACCCCGCTTCCTGGGTGAAACGCTGCGCAGGCAAAGCAGGGCAAGGCCTGACCGGAGTGCCAGGCTGGCAGAGCGGGGCAAGCCCCTGAACCCCAACCCTGCTCCCTGGCAGGAGCACCCGGTAGGCACAGGCAGCACCCATTTTTCAGGAGGCCCCCAATTGGCTGGTGACCCTGGGCACAGGTCCTGTTGGCTCAGTGGCTAATCTGCCACTGCTGTCCAGGCTCCCCAGCTGGGCTTCACGCTGGCCTGGCCGGGGTGTGGGGCCTCAGGGGGGAAGTGCAGGGGAAGGGGGTGATATCTGCCCCAGCAAAAAGTGGACAGGACTGGCCTGTCCACTTTCAAAAAGTGGGAGGGCTATGGCCCCCTTGGCCCTCCCGCTTCCAGCACCATTTCACCCATCCCCATACTGTCTGAGCACATTGTGGTTGTCACCAAAACAATCTAACTGACGCCAGGGTTCTGAAATAGATGACACTCAGTATATCATGATCACTGGAACTGGCATCAGCGGGCCAGTGTTCCCTGGAGTGACTATCGTTGACAGGCTGCCAGGGGAACAGGAAACACAGGGCATTAGGCTGGAAGCAATGCAGCCACATGGACAGAGCAAGGTACTGCATTTAATAAAGTTTCACTTGTTCAATTTAACCTGCATTCAGCTTCACTCTTTGCTAATGGAACATGAGGACAGCATCTGAGCTAAATTTTCTGCAGTGCAGCTGCAGGCAGTGTGAGTCATGGAACTTGATGTGAAACCCACCGCAGCCCTGGATTTTGTGAATACTCTAACCTAGCTCAACAATGGACCCGGGGAAAGGAGGAGTTTGAGCTATACGCAGACCTGGCCATGCAGGAGGACGACAGTAACTGGAAAGTAAAACTGCTATTTTACCTAACTGGGCAACAAAGTAGAGAGCTCTGCAGCACTCTAAGCTCACCATTGCCTCCAGCCTCACAGCAGTCCTGGGACCTATTGCTCCCCAAAGCAGAATGAAAGTGTAGACTGATACAGGTTTTCACCAGTGATCAATCCAAAGGGGAGGGGATAGACCCATGATACTGCCTTACACACTCTGGATGCTACATGCAATTTTGGGGACTTCACAGACTCCTGGATTCAGGACAGGATTGTCTGTGGCACTTGGAAATTAACCTCCTCAGGAGCAGCTGCTCCAGGAAGGTGATCTCACATTAGACAGATGCTTATACATGGGGTGTGCAGCAGAAGCCTCCAGAGAAAGGATGAAAGCCCTAGAAGGCATAACACCCACAGCAGTACATGCAGTGAGACAACAGCAAAGGAGAGCAGATGGCCAGGGAACGATGCCCCTAGTGAGATGTATTTACCATGGGAGACAGCATGAGCAGGTAAGAGAGAAGTACCTTGCACTAGGACAGCATTGCAAGGACTGTGGCAAGTTAAACCATTTTAGCAGTGAGTGCAAGAGCAGAGGAAGGTCCCAGAAAGATTCAGACTTGCACCAGAGGGGAATGGCACATGAGACAGCAGTGATGACATCATGATTCTCTCTGAATCTGAGAGCATGTCAGGTACAGGCTGTTGGGACAGGAAAACAGGGGACAATACCAACCTCTGTGCATATGACAGTGTGCATATGCCCTGTGCATTTTGAGCTGGATAGTAGAACCTACTGTAATGTGATTCCTTGGTGTCAGTTGGACTCAAACACACCCATTAAAAAGAGCAAGTGCAATCTATGCTCTCATTGTACATTATTAATGTAGCCTGTCAGAAAATGTGACCTCATACTCACTAACCTGAAAAACAACAGACAGTATCAGCTAAAGTTTGTGGTTGTGGATAGTAAGCACCACAGAGCATTATTGGCATAAGTGACGAATATTACTTTTCCCTGGGCAGTGCCAGATTAAGGTATAAAAATAACTAAGCTGTGGCTTAGGGCCTTGCAGTTTGAGGGGTCTCTAAAAAAAGAAAAAACTGATTCTATTTAAAATGTTATCAAACTCGCTTGATATATAAAGGAGATATGGGGAAAAGATGCTCTCTAAATGTAGACATTTTTGTTCAACTATGACAAAAATATACACATCGGGCTACACAAATATCCTTTCCCTACCTTTACCCTTCATTAATTGTTCATTATTGACAGGCAGGAGGCCAGGGCTGAGGGGAAAGAAAAGGTAACTGCACTTGTAAAATTAGTATTTCTATGAGTAAGTCTGTTATCAGTCTCCCAAGGCAGTGTTTTGCTGGGTAGCTGCTACTGGTAAAATTCTTACCGTGCCTTTGTAACTTATTTAAATAAATAATCTCACTGCTGATAAGAGTCGGGAAAAATGTGAGGTCGGAGATGGCAGTGTCGTGAAGCCATCCTGCCAAGCTCCCACTCGCATGTTAGTGTGCTCTCTCTTCTTTTGAGCTGTTCATACATACAATTGTGTATTTTAGTGTGCCCATTGCATTCTGCTTAATGCGCCATCCATGCTTCACACGATTAAGTTTTCAGGTGATCGTTTTATGGACTAGGGTCGAGTGGATCTTGGAGGATAAATTTGTGTTGGCTTCTCTCCATCAGTTTTGGGACTCTACACAGTAAATATCAGAGAGTGCTGATGAAAGGATAACTAGAGGGTTTTGAGAGAAGTGAAGGAAGATTTACATATATAGCAAAATATTCTGAGTACTTGGTGAACAAGTTATTTCAAACTATGTGCATATATGATATATAGGCTATTAAAGTCTATAATATTCATTATATTTGCTTGTGTATAGGCTAGTTTTTCCTCACTTTCTCAATGCCCGTCTAGAGATTACCAGTCTTTTTTCTGGTAAATTCTCTCTCTTGCGCATATAGCCTGTTGTCACTCTGTGTCCGAGGTGTTTACTTGAGATTAATTAGTGGTCCTGGGGGAGACAGAGGACAGAAGCGAATGCGGAGAGAGATGTCTGCCTAGAAAAAAAAAAAAAAAAAAAAAAAAAAAAAAAAAAACATGGATATTCTGCTCGGCAGGTTTGGAGCGTTCAAGTTAATATTTTATTATAGGTAGTATGCGGTGTAAAAATTCATAGAGAGACTTATAAATCACATATCATGTGGATAATACATTTTATTTTTATAGTATGGCAAAAGAAAAATCCCAACAATTCATTGTTTCATAATGAAAATTAAATCAGAACAAACATTTGAAAATGTTTTATATACAGTCTGGATTAATTTTGTTAATGAAATACAAAGTTTAACATTTTTCATTTATTCATAAGAAAAGGATAATTTTCCTTATTCATGAGGTAAAAAGTTATATATCCTTTTGTTTTCCTGTGAGAGCATAGACAAAATAGCACTAACTTTCACAGAAATATCCTGGTAAGAATACCAGTTTTGGCGCATATATTGTGTTGTTGTATAGATATATAAATCTCAATATTTAATATAAAATTATTATTTTTACTGGTTTCAGCAGAAACTTCCTGCTACTAATTTTAGTATCAGTATTAGGTAATTTAGCATAAACTTCCATAAACACAAAACAAATCCATTTATTGGAAAATTCAACCTGCATATGATTTTCTGATGGTTTGCTTATTACCTGGGTGTAATTCATATCACTATAACTAATAGTTGAGCTTTAAGATTGTGGGGTATCCTTATATCCTCTAAGGGTATGTCTTCAGTACCCACCGGATTGGCAGGCAGCAATCGATACAGCGGGGATCGATTTTTCGCATCTAGTGTAGATGCGATAAATCGACCCCCAAGCGCTCTCCCATTGACTCCTGTACTCCAGCACTACAAGCGGAGTTGTGGGGGGAGGAGCAGCAGTCGACTCACTGTGGTGAAGACACCACAGTAAGTTGATTTAAGAACGTGAAATTCAGCTCCTTTATTCACGAAGCTGAAGTTGCTTAACTTAGATTGATTCCCCACACCCCCCCCCCGCCAGCACAGACCAGGGCTAAGAGTCTTATTGCATATTCAGACAAGGAATTCCACAATTTAGATGCCCCCAACAGAAAAGAAAAATGTCCTGAGCACTTTTCTAGTAAATTGTATTATTTACTGTATTTTTTTTAATTTTGTTTTTTATATTGATTGTTTACTTTTTACTTACATATGTAATTAGTTCAAAGAATTTGTCTAAAATATATTTTTGTCATGATGTCATCATTACAGGAAGGGCAGCTGAAAATGAAGATTATTATTCTATTTTTAGAACTTCACCTTTGTATATATGCAAATATAAAGCTTTCATGTTTATATATTCAACATCCTTTCTGTTAAAATAATAAAACTCATTTTTTATGGTATGGGGCCTCTTACACTTGAGTTAGTTTAGTGCCTCAGAATGTCATAATCCAGACCTGTTCCCAGGGGTGCTTTACCCCTGCTCCGCCCCAAGGCCCCATCCCCACTCTGCCACTTTCCCCAAGGCCCTACTTTCGCTCCACCTCTTCCCAACCCTGCTCCGGCCCCTCTCAGAGAGTCTGCCCTCACTCAGCCCCTCCCCTAAAGCCCCATCTTTGCTCCACCTCTTCCTGCCCCCCACTCGCTGCTCTCCACCCTCCCCTAAACTCTTCTCCGAGCTGCCAAACAGCTGTTTGGTGCACTGCCTATCAGCAGTGACTGGTGAGTGCTGAGCACCCACTATTTTTTTTCCATAGGTGCTACAGCCTCAGAGCATCCACAGAGTTGCCACCTATACTTCTTGGGGAATACAGCCATATAAGCCATGGATCTGATCAGGGAGCAGCAGTGGAAGAATGCCATGGACAACAGAGACAGCATAAAAATCATATAGGGAGGTTTTCAAAAGCAGCAGGTGCCTCAAAGGAAAGCCGAGACTGGAAGTAGACCTCACAGTGGAACCTGGGCTTATCATGAAGAAAAATTCCAGTGGCACTTTGTAATCCAGTCCATAATGAGCACAGTCTGCAAAGCAGGGGTATCATAGCACCAATAGAGTCCAACACAGCCAGAGTAAGCAGCATGATGGTAGTAAAGAAACCATCAGCCGGCAAATTACTTATCAGCATAGATCCAAACCTGCTGAACTGGGTATTGAAAAGATGCCACTATCCACTGCCCACAGTTGATATTGTGCCAGAACTTTCTGGAGCCAGAATCTTTACAGTCCATGGTGTGAGGAAAAGGTTTTTGCACATAAGCCTGGATAAAGAGTTCAGTATGCTGACAACCTTTGCAACACCATTTGGTCACCATAGATGGCTGTGCTTGACAATGGGCATAAGCCCAGCACCAGATGTGTTCCAGAGAAGACTCAGCTAAGTGCTAGAAGGACTGCCTGGGGTGAAAATAATTGCAGATGGCATCAGAGACAGGAGCAATGACAGCTGAATGAGACCATTACAGAAAGCTACAAGCTTTTCTACAGCCGTACCAGACCAAGAACATAAAAACTGAACCCAGGAAAAATGTGACTCAAACAAACATGAGATGACGTACACTGGACATCTACCTACAGCAGTTCCCAACAAGATCAAGGCAATCAGAGACAGGCCAGCTCCAATGGAGGTGAAAGGGATATGGCACTTCATAGGGATGATATATTTTCTGTCCAAGTTCTGTTCATCCTGTTAAGCACTGGAGAGGCTGTTAAGCACTGGGCTGTGGGTAGTCTTACCTAATGGTCAGTGGTTGAAGCAGAGGTAAATAGGTCTAGTGGCCAGAGCCCAAATCAAGAGCCAAGTTACCAAGTCCAGGGAGCAAGCCAGATCCAAGAATCAGGATCCATGGGTTGGAGCTAGGGTCAGAAGCTGAGTACCAAGTCCAGGGAGTGAGCTGGAGCTAAGAGCCAGGAAACAGGAGCTGAGGATCAGAGCCAGAGAGGGGCAGGAAACCAGGAGCAGGACCAGAAACACAGCTGCAGGTGTGGAATGCTATTGAGCAGCTAGGGATACAGAACTGCTGCAGGGTTTAAGAATGTGCCTGCCAGTGTCTTCAGCCAATCAGGAGGCTAGGCTCATTAATTGAATCAGCTGACGGCAATGAGCTAGGTCTGGGTTCAGCTGTGGGGGTCCCTGACCCACACCTGGTTGAAATAGCAGAAGCCGTATGTCAATTCACAAAGCAGGAGCTTGAGTGGGACTGGGCAGGTCACCAACAGCGAGCATTTGACATGCTGAAACATATGATAATGGATGCTCCTGTGCTGAAGTACAACCAGCCAGGAGAGCTACTGACAATCCAGTGTGATATATTGGAGAAAGGACTATATGTAGCTCTTTTGCAGGAGCAGCTGGTCGCTTATGCCAGCAGAGCCCCTATCAGAGACTGAACAGGGGTATGTCCAAATAGGATGAGAGCTTCTGTCTGTGGTGCTTGTAGTGGAGCGATCCTACCAATATACCTATGACCACCCAATAATAGTGCAATCAGACAACAACCCCTTAGAGACAACCACAGCAAAGGCCCTACTGAAAAAGACATCCAACGACAGGCAATCAAGGGAGCAACACTAGCAGGGTGTCTAGAAGACAAAATCAAGTGCCAGTAGGATCAGAACTATGTTTTCAAATTAAAGGTGAGCTGAGTGTGCAGGATGGAATCACATTCCGAGGACAGAGATCTGTTGTCCCCACCTTATTATATATATAAGGATGTCTTGCAAAAAAAATACATGCCTCACACCTGAGCATTGACAGCTGTTTTAGACAGGCTCAGGAGTGTGTTTACTGTCTGGGAATGAATATGCAACTCTGCTCCTTAATAGAAGGATATGGCACTTGATAGTGATGTGATAACCACCTGCAGAAAGAGACTTTGTTACCATATTAGCTGCCCACTCAACCATGGGAAGAGGTGGGAGCAGACCTTCAAGGAATAGCACTTGATTTCAGTGGACTACTATTCAAAATTTTGGTAGGTCAGTTCCATTCTTGATCCAAGAAGCAAATCAGTGACTGGGAAACTGAGGGTCCACTTTGCAAGATATGGCATTCCAGACACTGAATTCACCAACAACAGAACCCAACTTGCCTCAGAAGAATTCAAGAAATGTGCACACAAGTGAGAAGCAACTCAGCCACATGGACAGAGAAGTACACAGGATTTAATAATAAAAGAAGTACTTGTGGCACCTTAGAGACTAACAAATTTATTTGAGCATAAGCTTTCGTGAGCTACAGCTCACTTCATCGGATGCATTCAGTGGAAAATACAGTGGGGAGATTTATATACATAGAGAACATGAAACAATGGGTGTTACCATACACACTGTAAGGAGAGGTTTCAGAGTAGCAGCCGTGTTCGTCTGTATTCGCAAAAAGAAAAGGAGTACTTGTGGCACCTTAGAGACTAACAAATTTATTAGAGCATAAGCTTTCGTGAGCTACAGCTCACTTCATCGGATGCATTTGGTGGAAAAAACTGTAAGGAGAGTGATCACTTAAGATGAGCTATTACCAGCAGGAGAGCGCGAGGGAAAGAAAACCTTTTGTAGTGATAATCAAGGTGGGCCATTTCCAACAGTTGACAAGAACAACATCTGAGGAACAGTGGTGGGGGAGAATAAACATGGGGAAATAGTTTTACTTTGTGTAATGACTCATCCATTCCCAGTCTCTATTCAAGCCTAAGTTAATTGTATCCAGTTTGCAAATTAATTCCAATTCAGCAGTCTCTCGTTGGAGTCTGTTTTTAAAGTTTTTTTGTTGAAGGTTGCCACTTTTAGGTCTGTAATCGAGTGACTAGAGAGATTGAAGTGTTCTCTGACTGGTTTCTGGTCACTCGATTACAGACCTAAAAGTGGCAATTCTTCAACAAAAAAATTTCCCTTTTTCTTCTTCACTAGTTGCAGTAAACATGACACAAATTCTTCCTAATACACCTAGAAAAGAACCAGAAATCTCTTCAGCTGGCTTTGAAAAAATAAACAAGGAGTCTGTGACATTTAGACTCATGGTCGCTCCAATCTGTGTACATTAAATCAATGATACAGACAGTGAATTAATTGCTTTTCCCTTTTATGTACCTTAGCTGGCAACAGCTGTTCTAGACACTTTGCAATATCCCACCAACTACAGTATTGTTTGCTAACATTTTCTAAATGCTCTAGTAGGCATCTGGTCGCCTTGTTAGCACCAGCTGTTTTGTGTCACTTGCAACAGCAAGTGGCTTTGCTTTAGGCCCATTCAGGTGTTTTGGAAATAATCGGGGCAATCTTGGTACTTCATAAAAGCTGTTCTGTTTATTTAATTTTCTTTGCATAGGAGCTTCTGTATGAAAAATTTCAGCTGTATGAAAAATTTCACACACACAGCAGCCTCAGACAAAATGTGGCTTTTTGAGTTATGCAAGAGAAAATGTCTTTTCACCTGATTTGACAGCATGACATTTTTTGTCAGTGAAAGTGCATCTGAAAGATCAAAACAGGGAGGAGATGCTAAAATGGAACTATAGACCTTGTCTGCATGAGGGCTTAGCCCTAATTTCAGCCATTGGTGGCCAGCACCCAACATAGCTGCACTAGCCCAAATCCCTAGCATAGAAAGTGTGATTTGCACTGGTTTCAAGCAGAGATGAGTTCAACCAGTGCAAATTGCAGCTTTCCATAGATATGCTAGGGGTTTGCATGAGTGCTGTTTCACAGATCGCTGACCACCAATGGCTGAAATGAGTTAATTCCTAATGGAGACATGGCCTTACTTTCCCTCTTTGCTTGGTCTTCATCTGAACTCTGGTAATGGGAGTAGCAAGACTCACTTGACAAAGGAGTGCTGGGGAAACTTTCAAAGCTGAGAGTGTTAGCACAGGCATCAGAACGAAAGTCAGAATACAGTTAAATGAATTAGACTGCTCACCAGATTAATAGAAGCTTGGGAAAGAGACAGCTAAGGGGAGATATGATTACGGTCTATAAAATCATGACTGATGTAGAGAAAGTAGATAAGGAAGTATTGTTTTCTACTTCTCATAACACAAGAACCAAATGAAATTAATAGGCAGCAGGTTTAAAATAGAAGGAAGCATTTCTTCACAAAATGCACAGTCAACCTGTGGAACTCTTTGCCAGAGGATGTTGTGAAGGCCAAGAGCATAACTGGTTTCAAAAAAAGAACTAGATAAATTCATGGAGGATAGGTTCATCAATGGCTATTAGCCAGGATGCGCAGGAATGGTGTCCCTAGTCTCTGTTTGCCAGAAGCTGGAAATGAGCGACAGGCGATGGATCACTTGATGATTACCTGTTCTGTTCATTCCTCTGGGGCACCTAGCACTGGGTCACTGTCAGAAGACAGGATACTGGGCTAGATGGACCTTTGGTCTCACCCAGTAGGTCCATTCTTATGTTCTTAATATTTAGGATGTCATGCATCTATAAATGCCTCTCGTGTCTGAAGAGTCTGAACAAGTTAAAAATGTCTGTCCTTTTAAATCTTCTCCAGCTCTTCTATTCCTTAAAGATGAACTGCACGGCTTTTAAAATAAGCAAATAAACGAGAGCTAGATTGTGGCTAAACAACCTGCCCAGGGTAGTGTGTAGCGGCACTGCCCCTATAGCATTCCAGGGAAGGAATTGTGCATCAGAGAGGCATGATTCCTTCTCTGCTTCCCCCTTTGTCCCGAGTGGCAGCAATCTGCTACTAACCCATACCAGTAATACACTATCTTCCATGCATCAGCTATGCTGACTGGTACTTTAGGGTGGGAAGCCTTGTGGAACCAAGGTTCCACCCATTTTCTGCTCTTCTTCACCCATTCACCTATGCAGGGATGGAGGAAGTACTGGAGCACAGTTCTTGCTCCCTCACCCACTTGTGTCTGCTTCAGTGATACAGAGAGGTCACACAGGGTCATGGAATGTGGTAAGGCTTACTTCCCTTTATGCCCCTACATTGATACACAGCCCAGGACATGATCTGGCCCTAAATAAATAGAAAAACACTGTTTAAGGTCCCACATCATGAATGGGAAATGCAGCTAGATGTCAAAGTTGCAAATAAATACACAGGAGAACTCCTGTAGAATGCAACAGGGATGCCTGACGCTTGCAGGCCAGATGCCAGGTTTTGCCAAGACTGCAGGCTTTAGCTAAGAACATCTGGAGACCAGACCAGTCCACATGTATGTTAGTTTTGCTCAAAATAGGTACGAGTCTTATAAGAATGTATTTGGTGTTTAGATTCTATTAAATGCTTGTAAATTGCTGCATTAATCTCACTTGTAATGTTTGTATTGCAGGCTATAAGAAAATATGTAAGTTTTGCTTTATAACTTTGAAAATGTTTGCTCTGAACTTGTGAACCCAGGCACAAGAATCATCCTCACCACCACCCATTCAAAAGGACTATCAAAATCAGACGGGCCATCAGTGAATACCACAATACAAAGAATTGGTTAATGGCCCAATTACTCCTGGGAAATTCTACCTGCAAGGAAGCTCGTCCTGTGGGTTTGGAAGCAGAAAGAAGGAAATAAACTCACAGGAAATTTTTCCATCTCTCTCTTTGCTGTTTGAACTCTGAGGCAAAGATCCCTAGGGATTTCGCCAGATCTACCCTGAAAGACACTTTGAATTGACAGATTACTACAACTCTGTCACTCTTAGGATTTAGATAACTCATTTGTGTCTGCAAAAAGAACAGGATTACTTGTGGAATCTTAGAGATAACAAATTTATTTGAGCATAAGCTTTTGTGGGCTATAGCCCACTTCATTGGATGCATGCAGTGGAAAATACAGTAGGACGATTTTATATACACAGAGAACATGAAACAATGGGTGTTACTATACATACTATAATAAGAGGTTTCAGTGTAGCAGCCGTGTTAGTCTGTATCCGCAAAGAAAAAAAGGAGGACTTGTGGCACCTTAGAGACTAACAAATGTATTTGAGCATAAGCTTTCATGAGCTACAGCTCACTTCATTGGATGCATTCAGTGGAAAATACAGTGGGGAGATTTATATACACAGAGAACATGAAACAATGGATGTTACCATACACACTGTAATGAGAGTGATCACTTAAAGTGAACTATTACCAGCAGGAGAGGGGGGGAGGGGGGAACCTTTTGTAGTGATAATCAAGGTGGGCCATTTCCAGCAGTTGACAAGAATGTGTGAGAAACAGTGGGGGTGGGGAATAAACATGGGGAAATAGTTTTACTTTGTGTAATGACCCATCCACTCCCAGTCTCTATTCAAGCCTAAGTTAATTGTATCCAGTTTGCAAATTAATTCCAATTCAGCAGTCTCTCGTTGGAGTCTGTTTTTGGAATTTTTTTTCGTTGAAGAATTGCAACTTTTAGGTCTGTAATCGAGTGACCAAAGAGATTGAAGTGTTCTCCAACTGGTTTTTGAATGTTATAATTCTTGACGTCTGATTTGTGTCCATTTATTCTTTTACGTAGAGATTGTCCGGTTTGGCCAATGTACATGGCAGAGGGGCATTGCTGGCACATGATGGCATATATCACATTGGTAAATATGTAGGTGAACAAGCTGCTAGTGTGGCTGATGCGATTAGGCCCTATGATGGTGTCCCCTGAATAGATATATGGACACAGTTAGCAACGGGCTTTATTGCAAGGATAGGTTCCTGGGTTAGTGTTTTTGTTGTGTGGTGTGTGGTTGCTGGTGAGTATTTGCTTCAGGTTGGGGGGCTGTCTGTAAGCAAGGACTAACCTGTCTCCCAAGATCTGTGAGAGTGATGGGTCGTCCTTCAGGATAGGTTGTAGATCCTTGATGATACGCTGGAGAGGTTTTAGTTGGGGGCTGAAGGTGATGGCTAGTGGCATTCTGTTACTTTTGTCCTACTGTATTTTCCACTGCATACATCTGATGAAGTGAGCTGAAGCTCACAAAAGCTTATGCTCAAATAAATTTGTTAGTCTCTAAGGTGCCACAAGTCCTCCTGTTCTTTTTGCAGATACAGACTAACACGGCTGCTACTCTGAAAGCTGTCATTTGTGTCTGTATGTTTGCTTGCTTTAACCTGTAATTAACTCTCTTATTTCTTTTTCCTAGTTAATAAACCTTTAGATAGTTTATTACAGGATTGGGTACAGGCATCTGTGACTCCGTGGTATAGTGATCCAGAAGTTTACATTTGTTACTGGCGTTGTGAAATCTAATTATAGAACACACGATAGGCGCCGACTTCCCCTGTTTCCCTGGGTGCTCAACCCCCCTCTGCCCCTGGCCCTGTCCCCACTTCACCCCTTCTATGAGGCCCTGCCCCGACCTGCCTCTTCCCACACCTCCTCCTCCCCCATCCAACCCCTTCCCCAAATCTCTGCCCCGGCCCCGCCTCTTCCCCACCTCCTCTTATGAGCGCGCCATATTCCCGCTCCTCCTCTTCCCTCCTGGAGCGTGCAAACAGCTGTTTTGTGGCGGCTGGGAAGGAAACGCTGGGAGGTAGTGGGGGAGCAGGGATGCAAGATGCTTGTGGGGGGAGAGGAGGAGGGAAGGCAGGGGGTCAGAGGAGCTTGACTGCCAGTGGGTGCAGAGCACCTACTAATATTTCCCGATGGAGCCTCGGAGCACCCATGTAGTGGGTGCCTGTGGAACACACCACCAGTTTGGAGTGTCTGCCCTGTTTTTGACAGTCTGCCCTGAAGTAGGCATTCGTGGTCGTGAGTCACTGCAGGCAGCATGAAACCACTGGTTTCTCTACAAATTATTCTAGAAACCTATTCAATGTAATAGAGTGCTGGCTTTTCTACAGGGAATTTTAAACCATTCTATAGAGCAGTGATCTCCAAACTTTTTTGATTGCGCACCCCTATCAGTCAAAAATTTTTGAGCACGCACCCCCAATATATGTATATTTATTTATGTATAAATTATATACATATACAACTGTACTAATATATTACGTAAATTATAAAACACACAAAAATAGAAATGAAAAAAAATGAGATAAAGATAAAATAAACAATATTTTTAAAAAATTTTTTAATTTTATTTTATTTATTAATGGTACAAAAAACTTTTGCTCTCAATAAAAAAATTATTATTAATAATAATACTTTTAGTGAGAGCAATGTGATGGAATACGCTTTATTATTTTTGAAAATATTGGTTTAACACTGTGATACAGTGGGCGTTCAGGGTAGGGCTGCGGGGTCTGGGAGGGAATTAGGGTGCGGGAGGACGCTCAGGGTGGGGCTGCGGGATCTGGGAGGGCGCTCAGGGTGCGGGAGGGCACTCAGGCTGAGGGTGCGGGTCTTGGGGAGAGTTGGTGTGGGAGCACGCTCAGGGTGGGGTGCGGGGTCTGGGAGGGAGTTAGGGTGCGGGAGGGCGCTCAGGGTGGGAGTGCGGGTCTAGGAGGGAGTTAGGGTGCGGGAGGGCGTTCAGGGTGGGGGTGCGGGTCTGGGAGGGAGATAGGGTGCGGGAGGACGCTCAGGGTGGGGGTGCGGGTCTGGGAGGGAGTTAGGGTGCGGGAGGGTGCTCAGGATGGGGTGCGGGTCTGGGAGGGAGTTAGGGTGCGGGAGGGCGCTCAGGGTGGGGTGCGGGTCTGGGAGGGAGTTAGGGTGCGGGAGGGCGCTCAGGGTGGGGTGCGGGTCTGGGAGGGAGTTAGGGTGCGGGAGGGCGCTCAGGGTGGGGTGCGGGTCTGGGAGGGAGATAGGGTGCGGGAGGGCGCTCAGGGTGGGGTGCGGGTCTGGGAGGGAGATAGGGTGCGGGAGGGCACTCAGGGTGGGGTGCGGGTCTGGGAGGGAGTTAGGGTGCGGGAGGGCGCTCAGGGTGGGGTGCGGGTCTGGGAGGGAGATAGGGTGCGGGAGGGCGCTAAGGGTGGGGTGCGGGTCCTGGAGGGAGTTGGGTGCGGGAGGGCGCTCAGGGTGGGGCGGGCTCTGGGAGGGAGTTGGGTGCGGGAGGGCACTCAGGGTGGGGTGCGGGCTCTGGGAAGGAGTTAGGGTGCGGGAGGGCACTCAGGGTGGGGTGCGGGCTCTGGGAAGGAGTTAGGGTGCGGGAGGGCACTCAGGGTGGGGTGCGGGTCTGGGAGGGAGATAGGGTGCAGGAGGGCACTCAGGGTGGGGTGCGGGTCCTGGAGGGAGTTAGGGTGCGGGAGGGCGCTCAGGGTGGGGTGCGGGTCCTGGAGGGAGTTAGGGTGCGGGAGGGCGCTCAGGGTGGGGTGCGGGTCTGGGAGGGAGATAGGGTGCAGGAGGGCACTCAGGGTGGGGTGCGGGGTCTGGGAAGGAGTTAGGGTGCGGGAGGGCACTCAGGGTGGGGTGCGGGGTCTGGGAAGGAGTTAGGGTGCGGGAGGGCGCTCAGGGTGGGGTGCAGGGTCTGGGAAGGAGTTAGGGTGCGGGAGGGCACTTAGGGTGGGGTGCGGGTCTGGGAGGGAGATAGGGTGCGGGAGGGCGCTCAGGGTGGGGTGCGGGTCTGGGAGGGAGATAGGGTGCGGGAGGGCGCTAAGGGTGGGGTGCGGGTCCTGGAGGGAGTTGGGTGCGGGAGGGCGCTCAGGGTGGGGCGGGCTCTGGGAGGGAGTTGGGTGCGGGAGGGCACTCAGGGTGGGGTGCGGGCTCTGGGAAGGAGTTAGGGTGCGGGAGGGCACTCAGGGTGGGGTGCGGGTCTGGGAGGGAGTTGGGTGCGGGAGGAGGCTCAGGGCTGGGGCAGGCAGGAGGTGCAGAGCACTTACCTGGGCAGCTCCTGTTTGGTGCGGGGGGGGTGCAGGGGGCTCTGCGCAGCGCAGCAGCGCCCCCATGGCCGCAGGGCCGCCCGGAACGCAGGGGCTTCTGGGGGCTTCAGGGCCCTGGGCTAAGGGCGCCCCGGGGCCCTGGCCTGCAGCTCTAGAGCCGCTCTCGGGATGCGGCCCTGCGAGCACGGGCCGGAGGCCTCAGGAGGAGCAGGGGCAGCCCGCGGCCGGAGCGAAGCGGCGCTTTCCCCTTCCAAGCGCCGCTTCTCTCCGGCCGCGGGCTGCGCGGCCGCCCCTGCTCCTCCACGGGCCGCAGGGTTCAGCCCCCCCCCCTTCGGCGGTGGCCCTCCTGCCGCGGCCCCCTATCGATCGTCTTGCGCCCCCCGCGTTGGAGAGCCCCCCTCCAGAGCACGACACGCAGCTAGCAAATCTACTTCCCTGCTCACCTGCCTCTGCAGGAGCCCTCCCGTCTCCGCGTGTGATGAGAGCCTCCCCCGGTGCGGGGCTTTGTCCCCCCCCCCCCACTTATCCTACGTTTGTAGCACCGGCTCCGCCGGCTCCTCCTCTCGACCTACAGCGGCCGCGTTACCGTCCTCGTCGCTCAGCTCTGACATGCAGCTGGGCGCTGTGAGCCGTGAGGTTCGGGCTCCGTCGTATCCTTGTTTGGCCTCCGCCTGCGGGACACGCGGCGGTCAAGAAGTCCTTGAACCAGGGCTGGGCTCTAATGAGAAACGTTTAATAACGGGAAAGAGACATCTTCGCTGCTGATCTCTCCCCAGAGTCATTAAGAAACTAAGGGACTGTCTCCAGCCCTGTGTCGGCAGACCAGCGGGGTTCTCTAGGCGGGATCATAATACAAACGGCTAATAACATTTACTTCTATATTTTAATATGAAAAATTACATGTCGCATTCCCTGCTTAATCAACACCCTGGATCAAGGAATCTAAAACACTCTCAAGAATCAACTTCTTTGATCCATAGGCGCTGGCCCTAGGGGTGCTCCAGACCTCAAGCACCCACGGGAAAAAAATAGCAGGTGCTCAGCACCCACCAGCCGCAGCTGTTTGGCGGGGCCGCCAATCAGCTGTTTGGCATCTGGGGGAGGCGCTTAGGGGAGGGCAGAGAGCAGCGGGCACAGGGTGGGTGGGGGCATCGGGAAGGAGGTTGGAGCGGGGCAGGAAGAGGTGGAGCGAGCGGGGGGGGGGCTCGGGGGAGGGGCAGAGAGGGGGCGGGGCCTCGGAGCTGCGGTGGCGCATACCCGGGAAAAACTACCAGTCAGCGCCTATGCTCTGATCGCTTAACGTGCTCTACGGAGCACTGATCTCTTTCACGGTGGTTCAAGCGCCATCCTCCCACACTCATCTATGCCTAACATCACTTCCACATTTTATTGCATACAGCAAGCAAATGAGAGAGATGATGTGGCCCAGAGGAACATCCCCGCAGAGCACCATACCTGGGGCTTCATGTAAGAGCCGCAAGAAAATGGAGAATAGTCGAGCAAGAGATGTCAGTGAGGTACCCAGGGCCAGACCATCGCTCTCTGCAGCTCCCAGACTGTAAACGCTTGGGGGAAGGGAAGGTGGCTTGTCTTGTAAAAAGCAGCGCTATACGAATGGTTGGCCTGAGGGGACCAGGTCCTAAAGCGTTTACTCAGGCAAAACGCCCGCTGGATTCCCTCCGCACTGTGGCCAGTTCAGGATGAGGACTGGGTTGGGCCTTCAGGGCGTTAGTATTCAGAGTAGCAGCCGTGTTAGTCTGTATTCGCAAAAAGAAAAGGAGGACTTGTGGCACCTTAGAGACTAACAAATTTATTAGAGCATAAGCTTTCGTGAGCTACAGCTCACTTCATCGGATGCATTTGGTGGAAAAAATGCATCCGATGAAGTGAGCTGTAGCTCACGAAAGCTTATGCTCTAATAAATTTGTTAGTCTCTAAGGTGCCATAAGTCCTCCTTTTCTTTTTAGGGCGTTAGTAGTAATCTTTGGAAGATGTAATGGGTCAGAGACTGATCAAAGCACCCGCACGCCCTGGTCAGTAAGGTACCATAGGTGTAGTTTGACTCCTATCTTTGCGGGGCGGGGGGCAAAGCGAGCCCATTCACGTGCACGCATCCACATGTGCACACGGAAGCCAGTCCCCAGGGTTCACTGGCTCCCTCCCCCCAACCCTACCTGGGCTGCCAGTGCTGGTGGGACCAGGACAGTGCAACGGGGGAGCCGCAGCTACTGCTGGCGGCCACTCTGGCACGATGTCGCTGCTTCGATGCTGCTGCGGTTGCCTCCCTTTTGGGGCTGCTGCTGCCCAGGGAACTCCACGTGCTGGACTCCTCCTCTCCCCCCCCCCCCATTCCTGTATCCCCTTCTCTTCCCGATCCCCTTCCTCTCCTCTTCTCTTCCCCACTGTCTCTTCGCCTCACCCCCCCCCCCCGCCCTTGCTCGGTCACCCTTCCCCCGCGGGCACTCAGGGTTGTAGAGACAACAGGTGGGTACAGAGACCCAGGAGGCAGCATCCAGATGCTGGGGCAGGACCTGGAGTGCAGGGGAAAAGCTGCTCCGTCCGCTCCCCATGAGCCCAAAGGTGCTGCGGGGGAGGGCACAGGATGGGAATGACAAAGCTCCCTTCTCCCCCTCCCCCAGGGAGAGCAGAGCAAGCCCTACAGGGCAGCTCAGCACTCACAAAAATGGGGGGGGGAAGTGGTATGTGACCCCCCCCACACCTCACCTCTATTTAGGGAGGCAATGCCCCCCTGCACCCTCCCAAGCTATGCCTATGAAGGTACCCCCTCTGGTTTGAGGTAGGGTCAGGACAGTTGGTTTAGCATCCGCAGCTCTCCTGTGGTTACAATGGGCTGCTCAGGCATAGCCAAAGTGATTATAGGCTTGGCCTGAGATGGCCAGCATCACTGCTGCATTCTCATGTCTCATTAAGCAATCGGATTGATGGAATGTGCATGCGAACACATTTGCCACACGGATGACACATTTTCTAAATCAGCAGCATATTGCAAAGCTCCAGTTCTTTTGATCTAGAAAGAAAAGTGTCGTCCTGTGAGGTGGGCTTTCTTTTGAAGTCACTTGGCACTGGTGCATGTGTTGGCATCCATTGCCCCCCCCCTTTGCCACTAGCATGGCTCGGAGGTGCTCTCTCTTGGCCTCTTTCTCTCTCTCCTCGCTTTTTGGTTCCCTTCTCTTTCTGTGACCTTCATTCATATAAGTTTCACTTGCCTCTGAGTCTTTGCCACCTCATGTGCCTGTCATGTGCTGGAAAGATCCCCTTTGTTTATAGCAAGGCTTTGAACAAAGAATCCATTCCAGTCTGTACAGAGAACAGTGCATGCAGAGACTATAATGGAAAAACAGAGCTTTCCACGGCTTCATGAATGGATCAAATCTAGATCATGTTGGTAATGAAAGAATGTTGTCACCCTGTCTCAGCTGTCTGGTGGAGTATGCAAGATATCTTTGCTGGTCTCAGGCCATTCCCAATAGACAGGCATCCACATCACAAAAAAACCACCACTACTGCCTCGACATTTTGCAGTCACAGCAGGGGCATTCATGGGAACTGACCCACCCTCATACTCAGTAGATTGTCTCTCTGGACATCAGGGTCCGAGCAGTGTGGGATGCCCTCCTGCCTGTGTTAAACCTATTCTTTGGATAGGCAGAGGACTCTAGCCTCCGCAGCTCTCCATCTGTTCCCTTTCACTAAGACCAGTACACACTGGAACAGAATACATTAGGTGTCTTAGCTATGGGTGAAAGCAGCTTAGCTTGGCTAGGCAGCCAATCAGCCTGCTGGCCCTTTACCTTTATCCCAAGCTTTAATGTGTTAATTAAAGGCTACCACTCACTAGTTCCATGAGTAACACTCAGAGAAGAGGCTGTTGCTTTATGTGCTGCTAATCCTGCTGGCCTTTTCACCTCTTTTTTTCCATCCTTCCATCCGCTTCCTTACTTTCTGTTTCCTTGCTGCACTGCACAGTGACAAACAGTGCAGGCTCCCTGTAGTCCCATGTTCCTCATCTGCTGAGTATCCCTTCCACTCCTCCATCAAAAAGACAGACCGTGCTTTTACACCTTGTTTCCTTGGGATGTCAGTTTCTCAGAGCTCTGCAGTCTTTGTCCCCACTGTACAGGGCTGCAGCTGGCACCAAGTGCAAGGGAGGGGTTGTGCAAATTACTTAGGGCATGGCTATACTAGAGCATTTACAGCGGCGCAGCTGCACTGATGCTCTGTAATGTAGCCTCTCTGAGCAGAGGGGAGAGAGCTCTCCCATCAGCTTAACTACTCCAGCCCCCATTAGTGGCGGTAGCTATTTTGGTGGGAGAGCTTCTCCCACCGGCACAGAGCTGTCCACACTGGCGGTTATGTGGGTGTAACATGAATAAATCACCCCCCTGAGTGACATAAATTATGCTGACATAAGCTGTAGTGTAGCCATAGCCTTAGGGTATGTCTTCATTAACAGCATTTTAACGTGGCTGTGTAGTCGTGGCACCAGCGCTGTAAAAATCCACCTCCCCAAGGGGCGTAGCTCCCATCATTGGCGCACTGTCTATACTGCCGCTTTACAGTGCTGAAACTTGCAGTGCTCAGGGGGGTGTTTTTTCACACCGCTGCGCCAGAAAGTTGCAGTGCTGTAAAGTAGCAGTGTAGACAAGGCCTTAGTTTCCTTTCAGCTAGAAGATAAGAGAAAACTGTCATTTCTGCCTGTAGCGGGCCTTGCCTCCTGTACTACTGTCACAGCTCCTTCAGTGAGGATGAATCAAATGGCTTTCAGTGCTTGCTATCTCTCCTCAGATAGGTTTCAGAGTAGCAGCCGTGTTAGTCTGTATTCACAAAAAGAAAAGGAGTACTTGTGGCACCTTAGAGACTAACAAATTTATTAGAGCATAAGCTTTCGATGAAGTGAGCTGTAGCTCACGAAAGCTTATGCTCTAATAAATTTGTTAGTCTCTAAGGTGCCACAAGTACTCCTTTTCTCCTCAGATAAAGGCACTTCAGTATCTACACCATACCTTCCATCTGTCAGCACTATGTTGATCCCTTTCTAGTGCACTTGACACCCATAACTGAAAAGCTCTTCTTGTTGGTTATGAGCTTGAATAAAATTATGAGTGCAAGTGTCTATTCACAGGGCACAGGCAACATGAGCCCAGCATTATTATTGAAAGACAATAAGCTCACATTAAAAACTACTTGCCTTTCAAATCGACTGACCGGAGATGACTCAGCCTGAATGCAAGCATATATAACAGGAGTTTAGGAGTGAGTGCACTGGAGTGAAATTTTTATCCTTCATAGTAACTAAGGCGATCAAAGCGTAAAAGTGTCCCAGACCTGGCAGATGATCAAAGTGAATTTGTCAAGTTCCCAGAACGGTTCTATGACTATAAGTAGAATAAGATATTTTAGGAACAGGAAAAGGCCATCAGCCTGGACAGGCCTGCCCTTCTTTTGGTTCATTGCTCATTCTCCTCAAACTTTGAAAGGTGTATTGTGAATGAAGCAGAGGTCCCACAGTAGGTGCAGGGGCTGGATGGCAAACAGTGAACAAGGCAGAGCACCCGACATTGAACAAGGTAGACAAATAAGTTTTGAACAACTGCCTCATTCACATCTCATTCACTGCGCACTGAAGGAAAGAGTAGTATGTGATGACGTAATTGAAGACTCTTGTAATGCACTAAGGGTAGAGTTAAGTTGCATGGTTCAGTGTTCACTTACGCAGTTCCTGAATTCTTAGTGATTCACTTTGCAACCTTAAACGTTTTTTCATGTAGATTTTTTTAATGTGGAATTTTTTTTCTCTTCTTACGTAAACAGTTGGTTAGCTCAGCCCTCAAAGGTACAAATCACTGGACTTGTCATTTAAGGCTGACCTTGTAACCTTGCGGTAGTGCTCTGCATTGCCATGTGGGTGACTTGGGTTCAAGTGCAGGTCTCTCCCTCCCACATTGGTAGTGACTGGAGACATATGGTACATCTACGCTGCAAGCTAGAGGTATAGTTTTCAGCTCAGGGAGACAGCCACATGCTAGTTCTAATCCAGCTAGCATATTGCACATTGAGTGTAGCCACAAGCAGTGGGAGGGGCTAGCCACACCAAGTATGTGCCTAGGTCTTGGATGGATACATATCAGGGTGGCTAGTCCCTCACCCCTATTTCTAGCATGATAGCTCGATCAAAGCTAGTGTGGGTATGTCTCCTTGATCTGCAAGTCACACCTCCAGCTCGAAGTGTCAACATATCCAGAGTGCAGACAGTATAATCCAGGCCTGGTTGGGGGCAGGAAAGAAGCAGCTCTTGTCCAGCCAGTTAAGTAGTACTGAGTTTCCCAGTCCTTTGCAGCAGGGTTGTGCGTTCCTGAAAGTGGAGGGGAAGGACAAGGTGTAGATCCTCAAGGATTCTCAATGGATGCAGAGGATGCACCCCACAAGGCAGTACACATTCTACTTAATCTTTTCCAGAGTGAGAGTACTCACCTCACAGCATCCCACCAGACCTAAGATGCTTATCACACCCTTTTTGCAATGAGCTGCTTGAGAGAAGAAATTCATCTTTAAAAAACCAAACCAACCCGAGAGATTAGAAAGGGCAGGGTTCACACACTAGGAAGGAGCATAGAGAAATGCTGGGCAGTCACATGGAATTCACATGGACAGATAAAATTTAAACCATGTCAGCTGGTGCTGTAATCTGAGCCGTGTAGGAATGCTGGGCTCTGTTACAGTTTGTGTGTGTATCCACAGAGATGGCCATATTTCCCTGTGGGTGACACTATCCCCTCATTCATGACCTACCCCACAGCAGGGTTGTGAGGATGGATTATGGAATGTTTGCAAAGTGATTTGAGAGTTTTGGATAAAAACATCCATAGAAAAAAAAAGAAAAGGAGTACTTGTGGCACCTTAGAGACTAACAAATTTATTTGAGCATAAGCTTTCGTGAGCTACAGCTCACTTCTTCGGATGCATTCGGTGGAAAATACAGTGGGGAGATTTATATACACACCATTGTATGCTCAAATAAATTTGTTGGTCTCTAAGGTGCCACAAGTACTCCTTTTCTTTTTTGCGAATACAGACTAACACGGCTGCTACTCTGAAATCCATAGAGAAAGACACAGTCAGAATAAACAAATATTGCAAACTATTGATTTAGCTGTTTGTAGACCACTTTTAAGTAAAACAATCATTTCAGCTGTTAACAGGTTGGGGGGAAATCTATAACTCAATGATCTCATTTATAATTGTAGGGAACCAATAGCTTTATTGATGTTTCTCTATAAATAGCAAGCATCATAACATTGTGTATTTTCATTCATAAAACTCAGACGCCAATTCATCTTTCTGTCCTGCAGATCCCAGACCTATTATGAAATTATTGCTATAACAAATGAGGTTATGGAAAACTTTGTTAAGTAAAGCACTACTTCACCCCCCCCCCCCTTATATTTTCATCTGTGATAGATCTCTCTTCTTGAATCTTCATTCTGCATTGTATTACACTTTGGGCCTGAGCAACTGAGCTGTTCAGTACCAGGGTGACTTGGCAGACTTCAGGAAAAAATGTTGTACTGGTTATTCAAAACTGATAGTTAATTTGATGCTCCTTTACAATCTATTAAAGTAACCTGAACATCAGAAAATAAGGCAAACTCATATACTTCTATGCGAGAAAGGGGGAAATACTTATATTTCTGCTGTCAAGTATTAATTGCTCATGAGGTGACAAATGTTTTTCATCCTACCTGGAAAATGATTCTTAATTGTAACACTATCACTGCTGCCAATTATCTCAATGTTATCATGACTAGCAATATTTGATGAATTTTTCAAGCTCCAGCTCCTGGAGTCAAATGATTATGAGAATCTGAGCTTTATCTATTTTTAAGTGCACCTCTGGCCCTTCTGGTTGTGGAGAAAAGCTTTAAAACATGGCCTGTGTATACCCTGAAGGTTTTAAAACAATAAGGCACAGAAAAACAACTGAAAATTCATTATATTTTTTTAAATCACATAATTTTTAGGCCAATGTCATGATTTTGGGGGCTTGATTCATGATCTTTGAATGCTCAGCGTGAGCAATACTACACTGTAGATCAGGAAGGCAGTTAGCTATTTAGAGCTAATTCATATATGCTGCTTACTCTGTTGCTGAAACCCCTTCCTGCGTACCCTTTGCACTTGCAGACACCATATTTGCATGTGAAAACCTCATATTTGCACATACATACTGGGCCACTGCACCAAACAAGTGCTTATGTGCTCGAAAACCCTTTTTGGAAGTTCAAATGCCACTGCCCAAAAGTTGCAGGTGCAATTTAGATGCTCATATGTGACAATGTGTATCATAACCTTCTACGTCAGTCCTGTACCCTAAGAACAGAGATATCATGGACTTAACTAGAGCTATCTAGTAATGTTAACAAAAAAGCTGATGAAGAAGAATTAAAAAGAAAAAAAGTGTTCTTTCCTCTGCCTCTCTCTCAGAAACTAAAATTTCACACCAGACTCTGGAGAAGTGAGAGATGAAGTATGTTCCCAGAAACCATTTTGCCATTATTGAAGATTGGTGGAAACATCCAGTTAAACCAGTGGTCAGATGTTGGCACAGGGAACCTGCACAAGGGCTGCTAAGGGCAATGGTCTCAGTACTCTGGGGGGGAACAGCAGGAAGCCCTTGTACAAAAGGAAGCATATTACAGAAATCTAAAGGAGTAAACAATGAGGGTAGCACAAAGCCACACTGCCTAGGGTTTCCTCACAAGAGGATTGTGGCACAGGTGGCATAATACTTCCCTGATCACCCCCGGTTGGTGGGAGGATCATTTTCTCTTCTCCAACACTGGCAATCTCTGGGGGGCATTGCGGACGGTGCTGGGGCCTTGGTCCCTTCATGACTCTTTTGTGGCGATTTTGTACCCCAAGGTACATGGTGGGAACAGTCCTTGAGCCACCTAGTCCTTCTATGTGGGGTGGGTGCAAAGGGACTTTCCTTGACCCCTCCCCACATCTGTGCATCTGCACTAGAGCTAGGGTCAGTCTGGTGCAATATCAGCAGAATTATAAGAGCTTGGATCCAACCTAGTTCTCAGTTAAATTTATTTTAATCCAGAGCAACTTCACTGAAGTTTTATACCAGTGGTCTGGCCCCTTGATGAAAAAATATGACTCCCAGAAGAGCTGTGTATTTTAATACAAAGTGCATCCACCCTCTTCTTTGGCCTCTTTCTTTTAAATTAACTCAGTTACACAAATTTCTGCTTGCAGTTGCCTTTGATTTCTGGAGCAAGTTTGCTGTGAGTCACACACTCTTGTTTTGAACTCCCTCAGCATAGTCAGTGAATCTAGAATTATGAAAATCAGAAACGAATGAAATTACCATGATGTGATTGCCAGAGATGCCTGATACTAATTCATCCTGATCTGCAGAACCTCTATGCTGGCATTCAAAAGCAGATTCTCCACGTGAATATTGTTAGCTCTCTGCAATCGTACCAGGACATATGGGTGGGGTTACTTCCACAGTTTGCCATGGATTCACGTTCTATTCACATGTACTTTAACACACAAATGATGAAGAAATCATGACATAGATGTAAACAGGGACTGAATGAGCTCTCCCCTGATGGCTAGCTGAGGAGGGGAAAGGCTTCAGGACCAGACTGCATTTACATGAACACACCCACTCTGCCTGGGTATCTAGCAGACAGAGCTGTGTTGCCAAAGGATCAACTTTGGCTGGTGTTGGATTACAAATCACTTTAGTACTGAATGCAGGGGTAGTGAAATGTTGTTACCAATGCTCTTATCTTTATTGTATGAGTAAAGGGCAGCCATCGGAGTGGAGCAGCGAGTGGCCAGCGAGGGCAGCCAGTGGGGCAGCGGAGCAGGGCAGTGGCTGGCTAGCAGGGCAAGTCCTCAGATGGTGGAGCAAGCAAGGTGCCTTCTCCCCCCCACCCCCCACTCTGGGTGGAAGGTGAACTCACACCGATACACCTCTGAACCCTGGGTCCTCACTGACCAAGGACAACCACTGTGATGAGCAGAGAGGGACACGGTAATGGAACTTTTGGTTGTAGAACTCAGGAACCGGAGGCAGAAGACACTGCCCCATGCTCTGGGGTGGGTGTCCTGCTCACAGTTTTATGTTTATGAATCCGGCTTGTGGCATTTTCCCTAATTAATGTCAGGTGACTTCCCTCCTTTCATTAAAAGTTTCTTTTCTACACTCAGATTCTGTGCTTGCAAGAGGGGAAGTATTGCTTCTCAGAGACACCCTGGAGTGGAGTGTTATTTTCCCAGGGTATTGACTGGGGGCTTGAGCCAGTTCTGTGTTGTATTGTTGAAAAGGAACCCCTAGATATTGAATCTGGTCCTCGTTAGAGTGTATCCGAGCCAGGAATCCATACACTGAAAAATATTTCTCCCACTACACTTGAGCAATGGTGGTGGCCTTCTGGTCATGTGTGGGATATGCCTGTGCATACCGTATAAAATGGTCAGTCACTACTAAAATGTTCCCAACCTTCCTCCTGTCCACTTCTAAAGATAAGAAATCAATGCATACCAGCTCCAAGGGTTTGCTGCCGGTGATATTCTTCAGCTATGCTGCTCTAGTGGGCAGAGTTTTACAGAGCACTTGTCTCACATTTCTTGAGAACATTCTCAGCCATCTGGGGCCAATAGAACCTACTATGAATAAGTTCTAAGGTTCTCTCCATTCCCAAATGTCCAAAGTCATCATGCAGGGCCCTCACGGCCAGGGCTCTGTACTCTTTTGGTAACACTAGCTGTGTTTGTTGATTTTGTAAAGGGTTTGCAGTAATTCAGTGCAGCACTCCCTGAATCAGTTTTAGTTTGCTCCATTCTCTCAATAGTAATTTACCCTCAGGGGGTAGATGGAATAATTGCAGCAGGGTTTTGCCCCTCCCTTTTTGCAAGCCATGTGTCACGAATGTCAGTATCTTGCAGTTGGGCTTTTTGCCAGTCAGCAGCATTGAGCATGGACAATGGAGATTGGTCCCACACAATACAGTTCATTGAGGCAGGTGGCACACTTTCAAGGGGCAAGCCCAGAGTTTCTGCAACACAACCATAAAGATTTTCATGGGCCTCTGGCTCTTGACAACTCCCACTTCAAAGAGCTCTCACTCCCTCCACAGGAATTACAGCAACTTCAGATGCCTGTGGATGCCGGGACAACGCATCCACATCTACATTGCTTCTCCCTGATCGGTACTGAATGCTGAACTCACAGCTAGCCAAGGCAGACACCCATTTCTGCCCTGTAGCATCCAGCCTAGCACTAGTTAACACATAAGTCATCAGATTGTTGTCTATCCACACTTGAAACTGAGCACCATATAAGTAGTCACAAAACTTCTCAAGGATGGCCCATTTCAAGGCCAAGAACTCCAGCTTGTGGATGGGGTAGCAAGTTTCACTATCAGACAGCCCTCAGCTGTCAAAGGCCACCGGTTTACATTTGCCTTCAACTTCCTGGTATGGGACCTCTCCTAAACCTGCCAGCCTGGCATGTGTATGTAGCATAAATGGCTTGGTTGGGTCAGCAAAGATTGGGACTGGAGCATGAGTTAGGCAATTAATGATTTCTCGAAAAGCCCTTTCACATCTCTTGTTGCATCATGATCCAAAGGGCTCTAAGGGGCCATAGTGTCTCTGCTCAGGAGACCTTGGGGACCTCCCCTTACTCTTGGTCTTAGACTTGTTCTTGCTGGATAGGTATCCCCTGGTAAGATCATTGAGAAGTTTTACGATGGTAGCATAATTCTTCACAAGCCTGCTATAGTAGCCACTAAATCCAAGAACTAAAGTTCGGCTGTTTAGTCAATACACATCTGGATTTTCCCGTTCTTTTTACGGATCACCAAAAGGGGTGAGGTGTATGGGTTGTGGGATCTGTAATGATGCCATTCACAATCAGCTCCTGAAGATGATGTCACACATCTTCCATCCCTGAAAGAGCAATCTTCCTAGATCTCTCCCTGAAGGGTTGGGAGTCTTGTAGACTGCTGTTGTGTTCCACTCCTTTTGCATATTCCACGTCCCACTCATGCAGTGAGAATACCTTTCACAAAGCTTCTTACTCAGGCGATCCTTCCACTCCTCGGACAATGGCGAATCTCCAAAGTCAAACTTTGCAGGATCCACTGCCGGAACTTGAGTTTCACACTGGGGTCTCACAATGGTTTTGGGCTCAAAGAGGTCTACTATCTTCTGTCCTTGCTTCACAACAACATCACAGCTTGTTTCATTAGCAATCAGTATAATCACCTTTTCCTGGGCTTCAGAGGTAGGGTTATGACTCCACTAGGGACCAGCACTCCTTTAGAGAGCTCTCCATCAGCCAGCTGCTCTATCATTGCTAATGCCCCTTTACTGCCTTTCAGCCAGGTACTCATGACAAGCATTTCTCGCTCCATCCTTGCAGGCACTACTAAGGGCATACATCAGTGCTCCCATTGGTAGCTCAGAGATCTCCTTGTCAGTGCTCTTGATTTTTCTGTAGGCTTCAGCACAAAGTGTATGGATCATCGGGGTGTTAAGGTATTGGTCCCCATCTCGTTGTCTGCAGTAATCTGCGAGTACCTTGAAGAGACCGGAGTTGGTCCCTGTCAGCACAGACACATCAGAGATTCCTTTAGGGTTGGGGCATGTTAAGGCAGCTGTGTCTACCTCTTCTCTTACCCCGGCAACCTCCTCTGGAAATTCCAGGTGCACTATGATGTACCCTTGGTAGGGGTATTCATCCATGCTGAGGCCACACAGACCAAGGCTGGTCAGTGGCTGTATAGCAGGTGCCTAAGCATCCGTTGATAGAATGACTGAAATATAATAGTCACTTGAGATCCAGTGTCAAGCACTGCATTACATTCTGCCCTTTGAGCCTCACCGTGACGTCTGCTCAAGGCCCTATCAGTCCTGATGGGATCCCAGCTGGACAGTCTTTTCCAGGGGAGCCTTCAAGTCCTGTGGGCCTGTGTAGTAGTAGGATTTTATGTTTGTATTTTGGATAATTTAGAATGAAGGATATAATAATATAGCATGTATTAAGTGTATTGATGTATGATTTGATCATATCCTGCCAACCACCCTTTTTGAATAGCAGAAAGGAATGACCTAAGGGGCCATTGGTAGGAACGCATCAGACAGGCTGCCTGTGTCTGAATTGATGTTAAGGCAGGAACAAACCAGAACAGTCCTTATGGCTGATTATGATCACCTTTTGTTTTAGGATAAGTTTTAATTACAGTATTTGCTATAAGATCTTGTTTCTTATCTGCATTGCAAATGAAGTTGTGTAAGGATCCTTTGTAATCCCTTTAGTAACCATATAACTCTTTCTAAAATGTAATCCTGTCTGAAATTCTTTGTAAAATTGTTTGGTGTCAGTAAAGGATGTGCTCATGGTTAAGGCTGAGTGTGAAAGCCATCACAAATGTCCAGATGGTCAAGAAGAAGTGAGAGACTTGGAGAGACCACAGGAAACAATCAGAAAACATGCATTGTATCTGATACTAAGCGAGTTAGCAACATTGACAACCACTCCCTGTAGATGAGACAACAAATAAAAGATAACAGCGGAAAACCCCAAGATTAACACCATTTAAGGACTAACGATTACAAAATGACATTGCAAAATCCACAGACTAAAATGGGAATTTACAAGTATAAAGCTGGGGTGTTTTGCCATAGAACTTTGGGTTCAGTCCTGCAAAGCCTTAGAGTATCAAATCGTGACTGACAGAACCCAGCTCCTCACTCATGCTCAATCTAACTGGCCATTAGATTGACTCAAGCTACAACAGGCTGGTAACAATAAGACCGTCTGCAGGACTTGTGTGTGTGTGATTGAATGCATATGCTAGCTGTTGTATTTTCAATAAATGTGTCTTATTGCCTTTTCCCCTGAAAAGATCCTGTGTGCTTTTTATAAGCATAACACCGGGGTGGGTCCCCTTTGCAAGCCCTTTGGCAGTTCTTCGACCCCTCCCAACTGGCCTTCAGCTTTCCATACACTAAGGAGGGATTTTCTTCATTACAACTCTTGGCAGCACGGTGTCCATCCTGGTCACACCAGTAGCAGAAAAATGGTCCTTTCCCTCTTCACTCAGGTGGGATAGTGGCTCTAAATGCTGACTTCTCCATCGCCACAGCCAGAGGATCCTTATGCCTGGAAGTCTTAGCTTGGTCAATGGTGCTTTGCAGCTCAGCTATCTGTTCTGTCAAGATCTGCTCTTGTTGGGCAAATTCCTCTCTGGTGCTTACCATCAGTACACTGGCTGTTTGTAGGGGTGCTGTGCTGGCTGCCTCAGAGGGTTGGACTTCCCAAAACTCACTGGCAGCCTGCCTTTCTTCCTCCCCTCTGACCTCTTTTATCAGTTCGGAGTAACTTATAGGATTTTCCTGTCCTTCTCTTAACCAGAGATGAAGTATAATCGGGTTCTTAAAATTTGAGCCAGTCTGGTCTGATCCATCTGCTCAGCAGTCACTGCTCCCACAAAAGCTTATGCCCAAATAAATGTGTTAGTCTCTAAGGTGCCACATGGACTCCTCATTGTTTTTGCTGATACAGACTAACACGGCTACCACTCTGAAACCTGCTCCCCTCTTGACAGTTCTCTGTAGCAGTCTATCCAGCCTCTGTATATAATCGGAAACCTTCTCATCCCTTTGCTGACAGGAATTAAGGAACTGACAATAAATGTCCTCAGAGCCCTCTGCGTTCCCAAAGGTGTGCTCGAGGGCCTCTAGCAGTTGTTCACACTGACCCCAGGGTTAGTGAGCTTCAGGGCAAAGCACGTCTAATGCTGGGCCTCTTAGGCTCTCTAGTAGACAGCTTCGCTTTTCTGCATCAGGTACGGCCCACTCCTGCAGCATTTCAGTGGTGAGTTCCAACCAGGGTTCAAACTGCTCTTCCCCAGGTATTGGGATGGGACCCCCAGTAAATAACCTTAACTGACAATAAGAGCCTGACAAATAGGACAGCGCCACTTTTTCCAATACTTGCCCCAGTGCCTTTCCTCACTCATTGGTGGTGCTGAGTCAAGGCCCAAAAAACCCAGCATATTATACATTATACAAACTAAGATTTCCCCCAAAATATAAACAAAATTGTTTTCCCAACTTAGTGGATCACTCAAGATGTGCTTACAAGGGGTACTGATCCAGGATCCCAGACAAGCCCCCAAAATGTAATCCTTCTGCCAGGTGGAGTCGGCAGCAACCAGGGCCAGGTTCAGTATCTAACAATACAACACAGAACTGGCTCGAGCCCCCACTCAGTGACCTGGGACAATTACACACCACTCCTAGGCACCTCTAAGAGGCAATACTTCCCCACTCACAAGCACAGAGTCTGAGCGTAGAAAAGAAACTTTTAATGAAAGAAGGAAGTCACCTGACATTAGGGAAAATGCCGCAAGCAAGATTCATAACATAAAACTGCTCAGACCCCTTTAAAAATGTTAAACACCCACCCACCCCATTGGGCAGTGTCTTCTGCCTCAGGTTCTTGAGTTCTACAACCAAAAGGTCTTTTACAGTGTCCCTCTCTGCTTCCTCACCACACTCCACCCCACTCACAGCGGTTGTCCTTGGTCAGTGAGGACCCAGGGTTCAAAGGTGCATCAGTGTGAGTTCACCTCCTATCGGGGGGGGGGGGGCAGAAGGGGAGAGGAGGGAAGAGGCACCTAGATTGCTCTGCCATCTATGTGCTTGCTCTGGCATCTCCGCCCTGCCGGCCAGCTACTGTTCCACTCCATTGGCCGCCCCACCAGCCACTCGCTGCTCTGCTGCCACTCTCGCTCGCTGCTTGCCACTCCACTCAGCTGGCTGCCCTTTACTCATACAATAAAGATAACAACATTTCACTACCCCTGCATTCAGTACTACAGTGATTTCAACACCAGCCAAAGCTGATCATTGGCAACACAGCTCTGTCTGCCAAATACCCAGGCAGAGTGGGTGTATTCATGTAAATGCAGTCTGGTCCTGAAGCCTTTCCCCTCCCCAGCTAGCCGTCAGGGGAGAGCTCATTCAGACCCTGCATACATATATTACCCATAAGTGGTAACAGATGGGAACACCCACTAAGGATATTGGCCCATATAGAGTCCTGTGGCCAAGAGGTCTGACTTCCTAACAGAGTGATGCAGCTCTGTCTGCAAGAGGCAGAACAAAGGCCAGGAAACACTTAGGGGACCTCTCTCCAGAGAAGCCCGGAGTCTGGAATGGGTGTGGCAGAACACCTCTGCTCTGCAAGATCTGAGGAGCTGAAAGAGAGCTGTAGCCAGCAGCCCTGATATGAGGGTAACGGAGGAAAGAGCTGCAGGGAAGCTTCTTCTTCTTGGGGGTTGGACTAGATGACCTTCTGGGGTCCCTTCCAACCCTGATATTCTATGATTCTCTTCCAGGGTCAGAGAGGACGAAAGAAGCAGCTCTTTACACCAGCCAGATGCAAAGGCCTGGTTGGAGTAGCCTGCAGTGAGGGGCAAGAGTGGAAGCCTTAAGAAGAGCAACAACCTGAAGAGGGAAGAGGCTTGAGAAACACCAGGCAATAGGATCCAAGGTTTGGAAAGAACTGTTGAGCCCTGCAAAGGGCTCAAGAAAGTACGGAGTGGGGAAAAGATGTGTTTTGGTTTTAGTTGATATTTAACTGTGATGTTGTTCTAATAAACCAGACGCCAAGAAGAGGTGTTATTTTACATGCCCAAGTGTCAGGGGGCAGTTTTTGAGAACTCCAATGATCTGAAAACCAAACAAGAATCCTACAAAAAGCAGAAACATGGTCAAATTGCTAGGGGGGAGTATAAAAGAAGAGCACAACCATGTAGGGACAAAATCAGCAAGGGTAAGGCACACAATGAGCTACACCTAAGCAGGGACATTAAAGGTAAGAAGAAGAGGGTCTTTAAATACATTAAAAAGAAAAGGAGTACTTGTGGCACCTTAGAGACTAACAAATTTATTTGAGCATAAGCTTTCGTGAGCTACAGCTCACTTCATCGGATGTCGTGAGCTACAGCTCACTTCATCGGATGCGTCCGATGAAGTGGGCTGTAGCTCACGAAAGCTTATGCTCAAATAAATTTGTTAGTCTCTAAGGTGCCACAAGTCCTCCTTTTCTTTTTGCGAATACAGACTAACATGGCTGCTACTCTGAAACTTTTAAATACATTAGGAGCAAGATAACGATGATAGAAACCATGGGTCATCTACATAGTGGTGAAGGAGAGGTAATAACAGATGACATCAAGAAGTCTGAGGTGTTTAATGCCAATTTTGCTTTGCTTTCACTAAAAAGATTAGTGGTGACCGGAGACACGACACAGGGAAAGGACAGGCTAAGGAATATTTAGATAAATTCAGGGCCTGATGAAATCTATCCTAGGGTGCTTATGGAATTAGCTGGAGCAATTGCAGAACCATTAGCAATGATCTTTGAGAACTCCTGGAGGATGGGTGTGGTGCCGGAGGCCCAGAGAAGAGCAACTGTAGCACAGTACCTATCTTTAAAAAGGGGAACAAAGATGACTGGGGCCTTATAGACCAGTCAGCCTAATTTTGATACCTGGAAAGATACTGGAACAAATTACTTAGGAATCAGTTTGTAAGCACCTAGAGGATAATAGGGTTATAAGGACTAGCCAACATGGATTTGTTAAGAACAAATCATGCCAAACCAACCTAATTTCCTTCTTTGATGAGATTCCTGGCTTAGTGAATAGGGGAGAAACAATAGATGTGATATATCTTGATTTTAGTAAGACTTTTGACACATTCCCATGTGACATTCTCATCAGCAAACTAGAGAAATGCAATCTAGGTGAAATTACTATAAGGTGGCTGCATAACTGGTTGAAAGCCCTTACCCAAAGAGTAGTTATCAATGGTTTGCTACAAACTGAGAGGGCATATCCAATGGGTCCTGAAGGGATCAAGTCTTGGGTCAAAAATATTTTTATTAATGACTTGAATAATGGAGTGGAGCCCCTGGGAGCAGCACACGATGCGCCGCCCCTTCTCCTCGAGACCCTGCCCCACACCACCCCTTATCCCCAGTCCCCACGCTCACACTGCCTTTGTGACTGACACCAAACTGGGAGGGGTTGCAAGCACTTCAGAGGATAGGATTAGAATTCAAAAGGACCTTAACAAGTGGAGAATTGGTCTGAATTCAACAAGATGAAATTAAATAAAGTCAAGTGCAAAGTACTTCACTTAGGAGTGAAAAATGAAATGCACAACTACAAAGTGGGGAACAACTGGCTAGGCGGTAGTACTGGTGAAAAGGATCTGGGGGTTATAGTGGATCACAAACTGAATATGAGTCAACAATATGATGCAGTTGCAAAAAAGGCTAATCTCATTCTGAGGTGTATTAACACAAATGTTGTAAGAAAGACATGGGAAGTAATAGTCCCATTCTACACAGTACTGGTCAGGCCTCAGCAGGGGTAGTGTCCAATTCTGGGCACCACACTTTAGGAAAGATGTGGACAAATTGGAGAGAGACCAAAGGAGAATAACCAAAATGGTAAAAGGTTTAGAAAACCTCACCTCTGAGAAAAGATAAAAAAAACTGGGTATATTTATAGAGCCCTGCAAATTCGTGGATATCGACTTCATATCCGCAGATATCTGCATCCATGGATGTGGATGTGGATGTGGATATCCGTGGATCATTTTTCTGGATAGTGGATCGGATGCGGATACAACCATGCAGGGTTCTACTCATGGTGGCACCTGTCCCGCACCGTCTGGCTTGGGCAGCCTGGGGGCGTAGCACACTTGGGGCCGGCGATCAGCAGCCAGTGGCTGGGGCTGGGCGGCAGGCTGGAGTCAGGGCTGTCCAGCACCTGTTCGCCACATCGCTTCCTGTCAGGCAACTCGGGCCCCTCAGGCAGCGCCAACATCTCCACCATGGCTCGGCCGGCACCACTGCCTGTGCTCCCAGCTCATCGGCTCCTGGGCAGCGGGGCCCACCTCCGACTGTGGGGATTGGAGCAGGCAGGGCCGCAGCTCCCCACTCCTCTGCCCCGCTGTGATAACACATGCACTGCTGCTGTGGTCGCTCACAAGCCACCAGGAGCAGCACATGATGTGCCGCTCCTTCCCCCTCCCCCTTCTCCTAGAAACCCTACCCCCACCCCACCCTTTACCCCCGCTCCCTGCCCTCACACTGCCTTTTCCCAGCAAGACCCCACTCCCCCACTCGCTCATCTCCATCTCCTCCCCCCTCCATCACTAGCCCTTGTGAGATGGCTTGCTGCTGCTGGTGCAGATGCCAATACACATAAAAGACGGTTAGCGGATCGCGGGCTGAATGCACGTTGATTCTGGCTGATGCGGATCGGATGCCGATCCATGTTTTTGTATCCGCGCAGGAGTCTACATATTTAGTCTTGAGAAATGAAAACTGAGAGGTGACCTGTTAGCAATCTTCAAATATGTTGAGGGCTGTTATATAGAGGACTGTGATCAATTGTTCTCCATGGCTGCTGAAGGTAGGACAACAATTAATGGGCTTAATCTGCAGCAAGGGAGATTTAGGTTAGATACTGGGAAAAACTTTCTAACTATAAGGATAGTTTAGCTCTGGAATAGGCTTCCAAGGGAGGTTGTGGAATCCCTGTCATTGGAGATTTTTTAAAACAGGTTGAGCAAACACACATCAGCGATGGTCTAGATTTAGTTGGTGCTGCCCCAGCTCAGGGGGCTGGACTCAATGACTTCTTGTGGTTCCTTTCCACTCTACTTTTCTATAAGTCTATGAAAAAAGTTAGGTTTTTTTATGTAAACATTCTATATCCTACCTCTTAGGTAAGAGCTCAGAAAGTTTGCTTTGCACGTCTGAGAGTCATCCAAAAAGTCCTACAGCAAAATCAGAGAAAATAGGCCATGAAAGCAACCGGAAATTAATCTGCCTTCTTTATACATCATGAAGCACAAAAAGGGGCACAAATGCAATTTCTTTTCCCTCGCCAGCTGATCTCTTAATACCACATCACTACAAAGGCAATTTAGGTTGGCAGTTCTTTATTTATACCTCAAGTGAAATTTGGCCAGGAAACTTGAACTAACACCTTCCTGTTATAGAAAGTACAAAGTGCCTGGGTATCTTTGCTGGCCATATGCGATCAGGACCTTACTTTATATCTCATCTGAAAGCCTCCAGCAGCATAGTACTGTACAGAACCACACTAGACCAAAATGCAGGTGTCCTTTGGAGGTCAATCACCCTGGCACTGATCCTCTTTGCCTTGTGAGCTGTGACAGGATCACAGCAGCAATCCAGATGCCTGAGGCAGCAAATTCCTCAGGTTGACTATAGAATCATAGAATCATAGAATATCAGAGTTGGAAGGGACCTCAGGAGATCGTCTAGTCCAACCCCCTGCTCAAAGCAGGACCAATCCCCAATTTTTTTTTTTTTTTGCACCAGATCCCTAAATGGCCCCCTCAAGGATTGAACTTGCAACCCTGGGTTTAGCAGGCCAATGCTATACAGGATGTAAACAAGATTTTTTTCGTTCCCTGTTAATGACTGCTTTCACTTCCATCAAGCTGCCTCCTGGCACCAGGCTACCAGTTTACCCACCCCAAATATAATTGTTGGAGGTAGCTAGTACTTTCAAATGCTCAATGTACACACTTTGGATTTGCAAACACTCTCTTCTGTTCAGGCAGAAGTAGCACATTGGCTCCTAGATCTGATACCTGCGATATATGAAATGGTTCAGATCCCTTATGCCGTGCCACCAGCAGATTTTGGCCCTAAAGTCAGCATAACTGGCCATAGAAGGATCACTACAGTGTAGAGAGAGCTGCACTAGCAGATCCTACACCATTCATCCTGTTGCCAGCCTAAGGGGTGTGGCTAAGAGAAAGGAGGCATGGCAGGGGCCTCCTTATGCCCCTTAATCTCTGACTACTGCATTGGTCCTTTCAGGCTGCTCTAAGATACACAAGGAGCCCAAACTGGCACACAGTTAGCACAGGATCATGGGGATGTAAGGTTACCTATCAACCCCTATCTTGAGCTCTGCTGTGTACTTTGCCGTTGCTAAGGATCTGGGTCAGTATTTCTTTTCAGATGAATTACAGACAGGTTTGAAATATGGCTCAGCAGCTAGAGAATTACTATTTAGTATGTACAGCTATATACAAATAAATAATTGGTAGAAAAATGCATAAGGAGAACACTTAGAAACATAAAAAATAAAAGCAATGCTGTTACATTTAGATCTCTCTAGTTCTTAAAGGCTGAAACTGAACATTACAGCAATCATCCTCCCTCCTGAGCATACTTAGAAAGCCGACAGGAAAGAGGCAGGATCTGGAGTGCAGTTAGCATGCTAATAGTACTGATGGACTCTTCAAACTGCCATGCACAGGCTGGTCAGCTTTTTAAATTCACGGCTATCTGCTGACAAGTTAGGGTGATCTGTGCATTTCTTCTCTTCACCCTGTTTACTTACGAAATATCTCACAGGTCCACATACAACAAGAGGCAAAGTAACAGTGTCCTCTCTTAGCTATGTGCCTTCAAGATGCTGTGATGTCTGAATTTAAGATGATCTATTGATCATCACTTTGTCAGTACAGAGAACACATTAATTGTGCATCTCCCTGCTGGGTTGTAGATCAGGGTTGGCATCACATGGTGACTCAGCTTTTTGTTTTGAAATGTAAATTTGAGTACCATTTCCCCAACTGCATACATCAGCACCTCATAAGATGCCCACTCCAGCTCTCTTTGAAATCATTTGGAATTGGATTTGGCCCCAGATCACAAGATCACCACACCCTGATCACCCCACAGTAGGAGATCCACATTAGGATTTAATCATTATTTCATAGAGCTCAGTCATGCTCATCTTGCTCTTCTTCTCTGTAAGCTAAATAGCCCTGAATTTTAGAGCCTTTCATCCCATGTAAACCCCACAAGGTGGCTAACCAGGGGCGGCATGTGTAACTGACAAGTTGGGTGCAACATAGGGAACGGCTGTTTTGTGAATAATTTCTTATTCCCTACACCTGATAATTGTTCTGGGTTAGTGAGAAAATGCTGAACTTGTTTATAACCCCTCAGAATTGTGTATTTTAAATTATTGCCAAGGGTTTTGTTTTTAATATAGAATTTCTCATTGATTTCAGCTTAGCTGGATTTTTTTTTATTTGTGAACATTTTAGCCTGCTAATTAAGTAGACTAAATTAAGTATTGGTGAGATTAATTTAGTATAGCTCTCAGAGAGCAAGCGCATAGGTCAACAATATTATGATCACATTCTGTTCTACTTAACATGTTAATACTCACTACAGTTACCGAGCAACAATAGAATCATTTTAACATGAGCTTTAAAACATATTCAAGGTTTAACTTATTATGACATCGAAGTAGGAAAAAAAAGAACACAAACATATCCATTAGTCAAAATCAAACCCTAGATACATAAACAGAGAGGGCCACATGGCATAAACAGGTCATCTGGCATCAGTGTTTGTCATTAACTATGACCCAGAATGGAAAAAAAAGAAGGACAGAATAATTAATATTAAGATAATGTGTGTGGGATGGTTGAGTGGCACATGACCTTAGTGGTGGTAGGTATGAAAAGCCTTTTTCCTCTAGGTCAAAAGCAAACACATTGTTGCTTCTGCTTCCACTGCCTGCTTAGTAGTGCTGTCAAGAGTAAGAGAAGCAGAATGAAACTGACAAATACTGGCCAGTTTCATTCTGCTGCTCCTGCTGGGTCATGGAGAAAATGTACAGTGCAGCTGTTCAAGCATAGGAATAATGCTCTAGTTGCTGCTGGAGGTGCTCTAGGAATAGAGAGGTGAGATCAATTACCCTATTTAATGTCAGGAAAATTACAGACAAAAGACCCTCAGTTACACTTGTGAAACCCCATTGGCTTAGGTTAGGTTGCATGGGTATAATGAAGGCATCACTAGACTAAAGTACTTGTGACTATGCTGCTTAATGGCAAAACAAGGGGGATATGGCAAAATCCAAATGTCTTCAGTATGCTTCTCTCTAACTCATGTCAAAATTTAACTCATCTGGGAGTCAATCAGGAAAATCAGCTATCCTTACAGTACATTGAAATAATGAAAAACAGTAACTAGAGCAGATCATCCCCGACTATGTAGGATGGGTTTGACAAATTTAGCATCAGGAGGAGGATGGTGACAATTAGCTATTAAGGATGGTGATAGTTGGCTACTAAATATGTTTCAGTACTTTGGATACAAATAAATAGAGCCCTACCAAATTCATGGTCCATTTTGATTAATTTCACAGTCATAGGATTTTAAAAATCATAAATTTCATAATTTCAGATATTTAAATCTGAAATTTCAGTGTTGTGACTGTAGGGGTCCTGACCCAAAAGGGAGTTGGGGGGAGTCACAAGGTTATTGTAGGGGGGTCACGGTATTGCCACCTTTACTTCTGTGCTGCTGGTGGTGACAGTGCTGCCTTCATAGCTGGGTGGCCAGAGAGTGGCGGCTGCTGGCCAGGAGCCCAGCTCTGAAGGCAGCACTGCTACCAGGAGCAGCGCAGAAGTAGGGATGTCATGGTATGGTATTGCCACTCTTAATTCTGCACTGCTGCCATCAAAGCTGGGCCCTCGGCCAGCAGCTGCCACTCTTCATCCACCCAGCTCTGAAGGCAGCGCAGAAGTAAGGGTGGCAATACTGCCTGGTCCCCTTTTGGGTTGGGACCACCAGTTTGAGAAATGCTGGGCTCCCCCATGAAATCTCTATAGTATAGAGCAGTGGTTCTCAAACTATGGGTCAGGACCCCAATGTGGGTCACGACCCCATTTTAATGGGATCGCCAGGGCTGGTGTTACATTTGCTGGGGCCCGGGCCCAAATCCAAAGCCCGAGGACTTCAGCCCCAGGCAGGGGGGCCTGTAACCTGAGCCCTGCCACCCAGGGTTGAAGCCCTTGGGCTCGGGCTTTGGCCTGGGGCAATGGGATCGGGCTCCAGCCCTGGCAACCCCATTAAAACGGAGTCACGACCCATTTCTGGGTCCTGAAAATCGCTGCCCTAATCTTTTCTGTTGCCCTTCTCTGTAGCTTTTCTACTTCTAAAATATATTTTTTGAGTGGAGGCAACCAGAACTGCATACAATATTCAAGGTGTGAGTGTACCGAGGACATATATAGCGATATTTTCTGTGTTTTTATCTATCCCTTTCCTAACATTCTGTTAGCTTTTGTGACTGCCACTGCACATTGAGCAGATATTTTCAGAGAACTATCCATGATGACCACAAGATATTTCTTGAAAGGTAACAGCAAATTTAGACCCCATTAGTTTGTATGTATAGTTGGGATTGTGTGTTCCAATGTGTATTACTTTGCATTTATCAACATTGTATTTCATCTGCCATTTTTTTGCCCAGTCACCCAGTTTTATGACATCCCTTTGTAACTCTTCACAGTCTGCTTTGGACTTAACTGTCTTGAGTAATTTTATATTGTCTGCAACCTTTGTCACCTCTCTGTTTATTCCTTTTCCCTGGTAATTTATGAATATGTTTAACAGCACTTTTCCCCATACAGATTCCTGGGGAATTCCACTATTTATCTCTCTTCATTCTGAAAACTGACCATTTATTCCTACCCTTTGTTTCCTGTCTTTTAACCAGTTACTGATCCATGACAGGAGCTTCCCTCTTATTCCATGACAGCTCATTTTGCTTAAGAACCTTTGGTGAGGGACCTTGTCAAAGGCTTTCTGAAAGTTCAAGTACACTATATCATAGAATCATAGAATATCAGGGTTGGAAGGGACCTCAGGAGGTCATCTAGTCCAACTCCCTGCTCAAAGCAGGACCAATCCCCAACTAAATCATCCCAGCCAGGGCTTTATCAAGCCTGACCTTAAAAACCTCAAAGGAAGGAGATTCCACCACCTCCCTAGATAACGCATTCCAGTGCTTCACCACCCTCCTAGTGAAAAAGTTTTTCCTAATATCCAACCTAAACCTCCCCCACTGCAACTTGAGACCATCACTCCTTGTTCTGTCATCTGCTACCACTGAGAACAGTCTAGATCCATCCTCTTTGGAACCCCCTTTCAGGTAGTTGAAAGCAGCTATCAAATCCCCCCTCATTTTTCTCTTCTGCAGGCTAAACAATCCCAGTTCCCTCAGCCTCTCCTCATAAGTCATGTGTTCCAGTCCCTAATTGTTTTTGTTGCCCTCCGCTAGACGCTTTCCAATTTTTCCACATCCTTCTTGTAGTGTGGGGCCTAAAACTGGACACAATACTCCAGATGAGGCCTCACCAATGTCAAATAGAGGGGAATGATCACGTCTCTCAATCTGCTGGCAATGCCCCTACTTATACAGTACAAAATGCCATTGGCCTTCTTGGCAACAAGGGCACACTGTTGATTCATATCCAGCTTCTTGTCCACTGTAACCCCTAGGTCCTTTTCTGCAGAACTTCTGCCTAGCCATTTGGTCCTAGTCTGTAGCAGTGCATGGGATTCTTCCGTCCTAAGTGCAGGACTCTGCACTTGTCTTAGTTGAACCTCATCAGATTTGTTTTGGCCCAATCCTCTAATTTGTCTAGGTCCCTCTGTATCCTATCCCTACCCTCCAGCATATCTACCACTCCTCCCAGTTTAGTGTCGTCTGCAAACTTGCTGAGGGTGCAGTCCATGCCATCCTCCATATCATTAATGAAGATATTGAACAAAACCGGCCTCAGGACCGACCCTTGGGGCACTCCGCTTGATACCGGCTGCCAACTAGACATGGAGCCATTGATCACTACCCATTGAGACTAACCATCTAGCCAGCTTTCTATCCACCTTATAGTCCATTCATCCAGCCCATACTTCTTTAACTTGCTGGCAAGAATACTGTGGGAGACCGTATCAAAAGCTTTGCTAAAGTCAAGGAATAACACGTCCACTGCTTTCCCCTCATCCACAGAGCCAGTTATCTTGTCATAGAAGGCAATTAGATTAGATTAGTCAGGCATGACTTGCCCTTGGTGAATCCATGCTGACTGCTTTCCTCTCCTCTAAGTGCTTCAGAATTGATTCCTTGAGGACCTGCTCCATGATTTTTCCAGGGATTGAGGTGAGGCTGACTGGCCTGTAGTTCCCCGGATCCTCCTTCTTCCCATTTAAAAGATAAGCACTATGTTAGCCTTTTCCCAGTCATCCAGGACCTCCCCCGATCACCGTGAGTTTTCAAAGATAATGGCCAATGGCTCTGCAATCAGATCCGCCAACTCCTTTAGCACTCTTGTTCGCAGCACATCCGGCCCCATGGACTTGTGCTCGTCCAGCTTTTCTAAATAGTCCCGAACCACTTCTTTCTCCACAAAAGGCTGGTCACCTCCTCCCCATGCTTTGCTGCCCAGTGCAGGAGTCTGGGAGCTGACCTTGTTCGTGAAGACAGAGGCAAAAAAAGCATTGAGTACATTAGCTTTTTCCACATCCTCTGTGACTAGGTTGCCTCCCACATTCAGTAAGGGGCCCACACTTTCCATGACTTTCTTCTTGTTGCTAACATACCTGGAGAAACCCTTCTTGTTACTCTTAACATCTCTTGCTAGCTGCAACTCCAAGTGTGATTTGGCCTTGCTGATTTCACTCCTGCATGCCTGAGCAATATTTTTATATTCCTCCCTGGTCATTTGTCCAATCTTCCACTTTCAATATCCACCAGATTGCTCTTGTCCACATGTTTGTTGACCCCCTCAAAGAATTCTAATACATTAGAAGGCATGATTTCCCTTTACAAAAGCCGTGCTGACTCTTCCCCAACAAATTGTGTTTATCTCCATGTCTGATAATTGTGTTCTTTACTATAGTTTCAACCAATTTGCCTGGTACTGAAATTAGGCTTACCGGCCTGTAATTGCCAGGGTTGGCTCTGGAGCCTTTTTAAAAAAATTGACATTACATTAGCTACCCACCAGTCATCTGGTACAGAGGCTGATTTAAGTGAGTGTTACATACCAGTTTGTTCTTCAATTTCATATTTGAGTTCCTTCAGAGCTGTTGGGTGAATGCCATCTGGTCTTGGGGACTTATTACTGTTTATCAATTTATTACAAAACCTCCTCTACTGACATCTCAATCTGGGACAGTTCCTCAGATTTGTCACCTAAAAAGAATGGCTCATGAGTGGGAATCTTTCTCACATCCTCTGCAGTGAAGACTGATGCAAAGAATTCAATCAGCTTCCCTGCAACAGCCTTGTCTTCTTTGAGTGCTCTGTTTGCACCTCGATCCTCCAGTGGTCCCACTGATTGCTTGGAAGGCTTCCTGATTAAACATCTTTTTGCTATTAGTTTTTGTCTTCTACAGTTAATTCCTTCTGGAGTACCTGGCATTCACCACTGGTGAAAGACAGGATACTGGGCTAGATGGACCATTGGTCTGACCCAGTATAGCCATTCTTATGTAGTCTACAGAGGACAATGAAAGTATGAGCAGGGATGTTCCATGGTACAGCTGTTATCAATAGAAAACTACCAGTAAGTGTGCTGCCCACTCACCCCTTACTTCATACACCACAACTTTCTCTCAAGAATCCATGCTCCTCTCTGAATCCACAAGTGGAAAGAGCCTAAGCTTGCAAAATGGATGAGTTCTAACTATGTGGCATTCACCTCCTTTCTCCAGTCCTCATGGAAACCCCTTTATGGCAGGATTGGGACTTCAGGAGGGAAAGCACTGAGTTCCTCTGGATTCTCTCAGCCAAACCTACAGAGAAGCTGCACAAGTTAACACAGCTACAGACTATATTTATTCTGTTATTTTCTGGAAATCCCCTTTGAGGGAAGATGCATTAATTAAGAGAGGAGAGAATGGGCTCTTCGTTATTTATTATTAATGCTTTTCCTTGAATCGTCTGATTGGACTCTGACCTTGTTCTACCATTCACGTGTCTCTTTGCCCATCTTCCTCACTCTCAACTCTGTTCCTGACATTTTCCACTGTTTCCCAGCAACATGAATTTTTCAATAAAAGTAAATACAATTAATAAACTAATACTTGCACTGCAGCGACTTCAACCCAAGTTAAGTGAGAATTTGTAGAGCTCTCTACTTGCATGAACTGTTTCATTCATTTCGGTTTCTCATATTTATGTGATGTGGTCCTCAAACATGCATTTATTTTCTCCAGTTTGTAACATGAGTCCAGTTAATCCAGCCATTCCTTTGTGTGGGAGGGACGGCTGCATTCTGTTCCCTAGTTTCAAAGCTGTGAGCAAGAATAATCTGTGACATATTCCAACTGGAATGTCTTTTTTAAAAGGAGTTTTTGGCAACATTTCCAGCAAGTGCAGGATCAGGATCTGATTTCATTTCTAGTGCTGGAAATATCCCGCTATTATGGAGAGATGGCACCAAGAGTTAAGGTTTACCTAGTTTTCTGTTATAGTCTGATTTTCTCTCTCTCTCTCACACACACACACACACACACACACTTTTGCCAAAGATAAATTAATCGGCCTGCAATTTCTAATCTGTTTTCCTTTATCAGAGGAGAATTTTTTTAAAGGTTTGAGGGTGGTTAGACAACATGTTTATCAGATATGAAAGTTCACAAAAATTATATGTTTATATTTTGGAATTTTTCCCTACCACTTTTCTACCAGTTTCATCACTCCAAAATCTCCAGATGTGGGTTTTGTATTGTCCTGCCTGAGGAATAGGATACAATAGTATTTTGTGCAAGTTTGCTGGGATAAATTTTGGATTTATTTGCTACATTTGATCCAACCCAATGAGAAGTCCTGGCAGTTTGTAAAAGTCTGCAAATAGTACTGGATGCGCTTCAGAAAGAATGCAGCCCCAGACTGCCTATATCAGAGTTGGGCAGGTATTTTGGAGTTTGACATGTTTGTAGATGAAAGCACCTCAGAACTGCTGTGGGGATCCTGCTACTGTTGTGGAGTTTGCTACTTGGAATCCCTGTGGTAGTTATAAACCCTAGATGGATTCCTGAAGCGATTATAAACCTGCAAGGACCCATGAGGAGGTTTGCACTACAATAATAGCTCACAAATGTAAAGAGAAATTCTAATTTCATTCTAATACATTCTAATCTCAGCTTCCAGAAATGCTAATACACAAAAGAGTTATAGAACCATTCATAAAATGGGTTTTAAAGATCCCAAAGAGATTTCCAGATCAAAAAATTCTGAGGAACTGGAATTAAATTTGTAAATATGTATCAACAACTTCGGAGGAAAACTTAAAAAGAGTATCGTTAAGAAATCAGAAAGCGAGGAAATTCAAAGTTAAAGATACGCTTAAACCCTCTTCACCCAAAAGCTAAACATTTGGTAATATAGAAACACATGTTAAGGTAGCCTTACGTCTGCCCCTTCCTCACCATGTCCTGAGACCAATTCTTCTCAATGCAATTCAGGAGGAAGTCCAATGAAGTCAATAGGGTTACACAGTCATACAGCAGATGAGAGCAGAATGCTCTGTGTAAGGTACATGCTAGTGTATAAATATCTTAGCACATTCAACCACTAGCTAACAATAATATACCTTGGCAATTTGGAGGCTCACCCTGTCACATTGGCCATGGACAGTGAGAAGCCCTTGTCCTGTAGCTGCAGACATCTTAAATTGGGTCCACCATGGTTTAAACAAGTTGGTATGCGTAGCTGAATCGTGAGAGCATACGGGTTTTTTTTACAGCCATCGCCTCAGGCCAGCTGGACTTGTTTACAGTGGGATAAAAACTATTTATTAAGATTGAGATCTTAATGAGCAATCACCATTTTCCACATACTTTGCCATGACCTGTCACAAATGATTACTTTCTCAATATAAAGATTTATTAAAGTGAAAGCAGCAGCTGCAATACAGCCGGAAAGGAAAAATGATTACTAAATAAATAAGTGACTGAGTCAAAGGGTTTTATTTGAATACATCAGGCACTTGATTCTCTGTCAGTGCTTAAGGCAAGCAGAACTGGAATAGTTTTCTTTTGAGACTATTCATTCTGCCATTTGAATATAAACATTAGATAAAAGCTCTACTCCATTGCAGGATGATAATTTCACTTTGTTCTGCCAGAATCTTTCTGGCTAAACAAACACGTGTAAAGAGCAAATTCAGATGGCATACAATGGAAGCTTGCTTGCAACCATAACTGTACAGTCATGATTCTGCCCCCATAATGAGCTTGTCATGATTACAAAACTTCCTTTTAAATAAGACCTCTAATAAGCCCTAGAGCTCAAAGACATAACAACAGGCTTGGTTGAAAGTATTAATCAAAATAAGATGAAAATCTTTGTTATGTTCACGGCACAAACAGAGACGTTAGATAAAACTATAAATACTCTTGCCATAAGGCTGTAATGTAACACTATTATTTCTTAGCATTCAGAACAATAATGCACAAAAACCCCAAAGCAGAGAGACACACAAAGCAGGCTGCTCCCTAAAACAGAGAGGCACGACTCAGCGCACTTTACTCTAGACTCTCTCTCTGCAAACTGACTGCTGGTAGGCCCAAATTGCATGCTTTCTTACAGTGCACCTAACCTGCAAGCAGGACCAGGAAACCCTTCCCTGAGATTTAAAGTGACAGATTAAAATTGTAGCACAATTTTTATTCCACCACAATCTGCTTCTCCATAGTCTGGCTTGAATGATGACATTCTGGGAACTTTTTTCCATATTTTTGTATGTGTGAACTTAGCTCTGGTAAAAGGTGCTGGCCTATGTGAAATGCATGAAAACAGTGGAGCTCCAAAGGCACCTCCCTCACAATGTGGGGAAAGGACCACAAAAACAGGGGCTCGACTAGCTGACAGGTTTTCTCAGATATTGAGAAAATAGACACAGGAATGGGGTTAAAGGGTCAAAACAAGGAATCCAGAAGGGGGCATCCAGGAAGGAACCCCGGACAGAGCCCACGGTTCCAAGCAAGTAGTCAAACTGCTTCCTCTGCTTCTAGTTTGGATACTGAACAGTTCATATTCTTGATTAGTGCCAGAGCACCCTAATAAACTAGAGAACTGAACTGGTGGGACAGTATCAATAGGGCAGTGTGTCTACAGTAATGCATCCGATGAAGTGAGCTGTAGCTCATGAAAGCTTATGCTCAAATAAATTTGTTAGTCTCTAAGGTGCCACAAATACTCCTTTTCTTTTTGCGAATACAGACTAACACGGCTGCTACTCTGAAACCTACAATAACCATGTTGCTTAGGTTGTAGTTTTGCCCCATATCCTCACTTGTGCTGCACTAAACTGCTGTGGTTGCACTGGGTATCTATCCCACAGTTTCCAGCACAACTACAAGGTATGATGCAGTGGCTTGTGGGAGATTTCAAAAGGCTTTCTGGGAACCCAGCAGAAATGTGGGAGGTCAAGCTCCCATGGGCTCCTTGAAAATGTCTCTAAGTCCTAGTGACTAGGTAAGAGGCTTTACACCACTTTTGTGCTCCCACAAACCTGGGTCAGCTATCTCCCAGTCCAATTGTCCAGTCAATGCCCCTTTTACTCCAGTCATGGCCCCATATTGCTATGGCCTGGAGCGGTGTCACAGGAGCTGCTATGCTAGCTTTGTGCCACTGGAGGACCCCCTCCTATAGTTGGCTACACCAGCTTTTAGCTGCTTTGTCAAACAGTTTATTGATTGCTTTAACCCTAATGACTAAGGATACTACTTCATCACGAAGGTCACGGATTCCGTGACTTTAATGGACCTCCCTGATTTCTTTAGCTTCAGCTGCAGTAGAAGGGCTTCAGGCTGTCAGTCTGTTCTCTCCCCAAGCAGTCAAGCCCCACCCCCACATTAACAGACAGGTCACGGGCTTCCGTGAATTTTTGTTTATTGCTCGTGACCTGTCCATGACTTTTACCAAAAATAACCGTGACAAAATCTCGAACTTACTAATGACTCATACAAAAGTTGAAGTGGCTGCCACTGTTTTAATCTGCAGCTCAGCCAGAAGGCAGGCTAGAGTTCATGCATACTTTCCAGAATGCATATTAAAGAGTTAAGGAAATCCCACAATCCTCCTCTCACCTAAAAGCAGATCTTTTTTTATAGATTCAAGATCAGAAGGGACCACTGTGATCCTCTGCTTTGCCCTCTTATATATGCAGGTCATTGAATTGTCCACAGAAGCTGGAGTAAAGCATGTCTTTTAGAAAATGATCTCTTTGGCTTTTGTCCTAGAAATAAATGGTGTTGACCATTAAAACACTCTCTAGTGTGAAGTCTCCATATTTACCAAACAGTCTGGGTACTGGGCAAAAAGTCTTGATAACGTTCCAATAAAAACATTTATACACAGCAATGTAATGTGGTTCTTGCCATTTCCACAGCCCTTGGTCCTATGAACCTGCCTTCAGCACAAAGATCCTTTCCCAAAAAATTACTATTTCCCTTGGCATCCATTCTGTATTAGCCATCATTCACCATAACACAAATGGATGCATTTCTGGATGTTTATTGAAAATAATTGTACTACAGTGGTGCCTAGAGATCAGAAGCCCACTGTGCAATACTACATACTGTACAAACATATAACAGAGACAATCCCTTCCCTGAAGAGCTTACCACCTCCGTGTAAGACTACAGACAAAAGATGGATCAAATAGACAGATGAGAGAGACCAGGGAAACAATGAGATGATACTCATCAGCATGAAAAAGAGTAGTCATAGCAAACCACCTGCCTCGCCATTGTTGAGTTTTTTGTGGTCCTCAGAGCAGAGAAGGATTTTAAGGAGTACTCTGAAGGAAGGCATGGAGGTGGCTTTGCAGCTATCTACAGGGAGCTCCTCCCATGCATAAGGGGGTAGCATGGGAGAAGGCACCAAGGTACATGAAGGACAAATTAAAAAAATGGGCGATCACGACTGGCATCATGGAGTCTTCCTAACAAAGTGTAAATATGAATTAGTGGAAGGAAATTAGGTCATGTAACACAGTTCTACTTAGGACCTAAGGGATCTGTTCTCATCTTGCTATCCAGGGATTTATGCATGTAAAGTCCTGTGCATCAAGACACTTGTAAATTGCTTTGTGTTTCAAGCAAGTATCTTGCAAGTCCAAGGTCAGTCTTCTTTGACATCCTGTTCCCCTCACCATGATACAATGGGCCAGATTCTCTACTGAAATAGGACCCTTTGCAAGGCTCAGGCAGAACAAAGGAGATAGAATCTGGCTTTAAATTGCCAGCAGGAAATTCTCCTGACATAGAAGAACTCCCCACTAGTATAAACCTGGTGGGAGCCCTATGCCAGCTACTCCTCAAGCCCATCACCAGCAAAGGAATGTTTTAGAAGAAGGAAGGGAGCATGCTGGAGTGGTACTTTGCTACATCTATCCTCTAGGAGACTCAATACCACTGGTGTAAATGACAGCAGCTCCGCAGATCCTCCCACTCTCATTAGGACAAGAGCAGACCATCTTTCAAGCTCAGGGAGCCATAACCACCTTCCTGACCCACCCATGCACCACCCCCTCACATCTCTTCCCCATCTCCCTGCATGCTGAGCAAACATCAACCACAGGAGAGGCTCACTGTGTCCTCGGAGTCTGGGCTGAACATTCAGCTGAATCCAGACTTGACTCAGCTGAGGGGAAGAACCACAAAATTGCGGTTTGCAGTTCTTTAGTCCTGGGGCAGCTCTATGTCCCCAGATTATGATGATAACCCTCTGGATGTCATTATCCTGGAAGAAGCATAGGGTACTCTGGCTGTGTTCCCTTCCTCTCTGTAGTGCAAAAGGAGGTATAAGATGGAAGGAAATGGTGTAGAACCAGCTCTATAGCAGTCAATGATTCTTCAGGTCAACGTTCTGGGCAGCTTTAGGTCCCTGGCTCTGCTGGAATGGAGTAAAGGTGACTTAGCATGAGCCAGGATCCAGCCCATTGTATTCATTTTAATCTAGTAATCAGATGGTAAAGGCCACTGCAAAACTGTGTGGTTAAAATGCCACTTCCCACAAGAGCTATAGTGTCACCTGCACAAGACACATGGTCATTCATGGTCTGAGGGCCAGAAGCCTTAGTCTTGCTCTTGAATTCAGCAAAACTCTGGATAGATCAAATATATCACTACTACATGAGACACAAAACCAAGGGTCTGATCATTTATCGTCTTTAAATGTTTTAGGGAACACTATGCAGAGATGGGGGTGTTAATCCCAACATGCTGCCAAATTAAAGGTCCAGTAATTGGATGCTGCCTTTCCATCTTCCCCATGCAGGGTCAGTGGAATGCATTTGCAGCTGTGTTCTTTACTTTCTGTTCTCGACTGCTGTGTGGTTCTGCTAAGCAACATTAAACAGCTGCTGAGTTCCATGCCAGAGGTGGATCAGTTTCAGTTGTGGGTGAACTGATCCATTTCTATCCCTTAACCTTCTTCACAGAGATGTGGGTTCAGTAGGCAATTATATGACAATTTTTCAGCGAATGGACGAAATTACTGATGAATTTAGCAGAGGCTGTTTCTGGAAGAGGAGATGTCAATCGAGCTGTTTGAGAACTATTTTGAGCCAACAATGGCCACCAGATTTGCCCACAGAGTAACTGCACTATCAGCATCACTCAGTACACCGCAAAACAGCTTTGGATACCTGGAGAAGGAAGGGTGTTGCATACAAATAAAATCTAGTCTAAAATAGCAGACAATACAATCCAGACTGGCTGGCACAGTTTTCTATTGGATAACTCAGCTAGAAGGTGCACTATATTGCAGTGAGGAGATGATGACAGAGAGAACAAACCACACATAACAGATGTTAGCCATGTTGCTTAATACAAAACTGGAGGGTGCTCAGATGCTGTGGGGATGAGGCCGGTTTAAAAACTTACGCAGGACAGAATGCCTTTAAAAATTCATCAAAACTTTACATTCCAACTGGTGCATTTCAGGACGGGAAACAATTTCTTAGTCTGGTTCAGCTTTGACTTAGGGTTTACTACATGCTTCAGCTGAGGCATGTAGGTAAGACATGTCATGGAGGGGTTTCACCTTTCAATTAATGGCATTATCATGACAAACTGTATTTAAAAGCCATAAAACATGACTTGTGGTAGTTATTTAACATGCATGTAATTGCTCATGTAGGGTGTTAAAAAATGAAAAATAATAGTATTAATAAACAGTCTGATTGAGAAGAATTCCAAAGGTGCATTGCAAATTAGTTTCCTGGACAGGAATAATTTTCCTTGTCAATGAAACACAGCCACCTTTGGAATGGGAAGTGACAGCTGTCCAACTGTGCAAAGCAGCACTTCACAGCAGTTTGAGACAGGAAGTGAAGAATACCAAAGCCAGCTGAAACACAGCTTTTTCCCCCTTGCATATTTTCTAAAAAAGCTCCATGATCTATTAGGGCCTGATCCAAACCCTCTAAATCAGTAGGAAGACTCCCATTGAGTCCACTGGGCTATGGATCAGGCACCTCTTTCAGCACATTCAGGTGTCATTCAGCACATCTTTAGTAAAAGTGCATCTGTTTCCTGTGTTATACTTCACTTTACAGATATAAAATTATCTGTATTATTACTGATTCTAGCTATCAGCAAGTCCAAATTCTAGGGTAGTATGGTGACTAATGCTGGCAGTAATTTCAATTTTCTACTGAATTTACCTAGAGCATTAACAAGATTTTTATATTTCAGAGATCTTATGAGGAGCAGTATACCTACTTTACCTGCTTGTGGGGTGTCTACCACAATGGAGCTCTGACCTCAACTGGGGACTACTGCAATACACATGTGAAAGAACAACATCTATAATTCAGCATAAATAGGTGTATCGAATGCTATAGGGGTAGAAGGGCATGTTGTAGCAGGAAAACAACTGACAGAAGGACATAAAAAGTGTAAGTTAATTGCTCTTAGGCCAAATTCTGCTCCCAGTTACATATGTGTAGTAAATCTGAAGTATCTCCATTGAATTTTTAGTGGTTACTCCAGATTTACCTGGATTTAGTTCTGACTGCTTAGCTCTTCCTGCCAGACCCCATCTCCTTCCACCTTCTCTGAATGTAAGTTATCCCAGTTTACACGGATTTACCATTGTGTAATTTAGATGTCTATTTATATTCTCTCTGTATTTAGCCTTATAATTCATGAATATATAGTCATGAATTTCAAAGATAAATATGTTGACCACATCTTTTCTGGTGTTACAGTATCTAGCTGTGGTGACTTTATGGAATTTTAGGTAAACACACAAAAAGCTCTGTTGCCTTCAGCTAAAGAAGTCACTATCTCCTTTTGGTGGCAAAGTACTTGTCCTGCATCTGGAAGACGCTTGTGATGATAATTCCTAATTACAACTATTCTCTGGACATTTGTTAATGGCATCAGAGATGGCTAATTACTTTGAGGAGTCTGTGATGGACTTGGTCTTTCATTGTTACCATAGGCAGGAAGGCACCTGATGTAATGTATTTCCTATTTCAGCATCCATGAAGTTATCAGTGCAGGGTAATATTTCTGTCCCACAAAAGGGCCTTCAGCTTTACTGTTTGCCATACAAATTGCCATTAAATATAGAAAATAAAAATGAAACCACTGCAAATGTTTACCAGGATGACATTAAAATAGGGTTAAGAAGCTGTTAAAAATGTCAGTATTATAATTTTGTTTTTAAAATGAATTTGACTTCTCTATTCCCATGAAGTCAATGTTTCCTTGACTGAATCCTATGGCTAGTCAGTCATGCATTCAGTTTTGTGTAAATCATTCCTAATGTACAAGCAGAGCTGTTTATTGGCTAGAAGGAAATAAATGTGTAACTGGGGTTTTTATTCAGGTCTTTTGGCTTACATCCGGCTGAGATAGTAACCCTGCCCCGCTGGACTGTCTGCTTTCCCATCACTCACTTTCTTTATGCTACACATACTAATTTCCAGTTTCAGGTGGGTTTTGTTTTTGTTTTTTTTTTTACTATTTCATAATTAAAATGTCATGACACTTTTTTTTAAACATAAAAAAGAACCAATATGTATTCAGGCTTTAATCTAAGGCTGCTGCAATCAACTCCTGGCCAAGCATTTTAATGCTTATGTCTTTTGTCTCAGTGCTCAGCATCTAAATTGTGTGCATTAAGGAGAATCATCTTGCACCTCTTATGCACACAATTCTCACTTATACAAGCAATACTGCTGAATTCCGTCTGGACTGGTCACTTGGGTAAGGATTATATGCAGAATAAGGGCTGCAAGAGCAGGCTCTGGACCTACAATTTCCATCTACCATAGAAGTTTTTCTAAAAATTGCTTGAGAAATAATCAAAATCACCCAACTGTTAAATCCCTTTCAAAAAAACCATTTAGTGCAATTGTCAGTGACATCAAAAAAAAAAAAAAACCCAGACCTAACCTAAAGGAGCTATTCAGATGTTTCATTCTGGGAAATCAGCATCGTTCAACTGCAGCTCATAAAGTCACAAAACAGGCCCAGCATCTGATCTTAATAGGCCGGTTATGAAATACAGTTCTGAGAAAATAAAAAGTGCATCTCCAAATTGGGCTTTGCAGGCAGGTGACAGGGAATCACCCTATCCCTGAATGAAAAGCTGCTGGGCTCTTGATTTGCAACCAGTAAAAAGTTTGTCAGTTTATAAATTGCCACAAGACTAGGAATAGCTTATGGTGATTAAGAACAGAAAACCTTGCCTTTAAATGGGGATCGCAAGAATTCATAAGATTTTCAAAATGCTCTTTGACCGTTACGGGATTTGAACTGTATTATCCCCATTAAAAACAAACAAACAAACAACCCCCTGCCCGAAGAATTCACAAGATGCTCTAATTGAGACCCCTGGCCTTTCAGACTTTTTTTTATATATTGTAGCTATATATTTATATTCAAGGCCAACACAAAAAAGTTACTCCTAAGTTATTTGCTCTGCTAATGCACACAAATGTTTGTGGTAAATTGACAGGGAGCTCATCTTGGTGACTGCTCCAGAAATATTGCCTTAGTCTGTAAAGCAGTACCCTGCACATCTTACAGCTGGCAAGAGACAAGAGTTCAAGTGCCTTTAGCATACAATTTTGCTACATATTTACCTGATATTAGTATATACAATAGCGTGGGGACATTGTGGGTTCTGATCTCAGTCACATCAGTGTAAAACTGGAGTTAACACCATTGACCTTAGTGGATTTGGATTTACACTGGGGTAACTGAGGTTAGAACCTGGCATACAGATGATCACTTATTTTTCATTTTGTGAAAGAAAATTAGTTGAGGAATGATAGTCTCAAACCCCAAGCAAAACTGAGTGGATTCTTACTCACAGTTAACAACGCATACCCTGTTCTTGTGAAGAACAGGGAATTTCCATTTGGAAATCCCCTTGCACCAACGCCACATCCTTCTTCATAAGAAGCGCGTGCGCAGCCACATGCAAGAGAATTCTGACAGGCCCGTCTGCTACGAACATCAGGGGAGTCACTCCTTTAAACAATTAACTTAGCTGAAAAAACAAAAATATTTTCTGGAATAAGAATTTTTTTTAAAAAAATAGGTGCTGGGCTTACAAAATAGAGTCAAGGTGGACAAGGTAATATCTATTATGGACCAACTTCAGGCAATGGAAGGGACAAGCTTTTGACCAACAGGAGTTGGTCCAATAAAAGATATTACCTCACACATCTGGTCTCTCTCATATCCTATGACCAACACAGCTACAGCAACACTGCAAACAGTCTGTTATGTTCATATTTGCCCAGCTGAAAACTAAGATGTAAACACACACCTCAAGAGAGAGTTTTAATTCAAGCCATGCTCACCTTTCACCTCCCCTAAGCCTCACTAGGACATGGTTTGGGGTAGGGGTTTTCCGCTTAACAAAGCAAGAAAAAACAAGAATTCCGCAAGGAATGCCTCAGAGTGCATCTGAACCCAGCCATTTCCAGATTGGCAGCTCCACTGGGGCTAGTGAAAATGGGAGCTCTAATGTAGACAAGGCATAGTCGTCAAAATGCTGGCACCCTGTCTACACTAGAGCTTCCACCAGTGCGGTCACTGGTAAAGCTGCACTGGTGGTGGCAGTGGTGGAAAATGTTAGGGCAAAGAAGCCTCATAGAGCCATAGCACATAGTAAAATAGCAGTGAGCAATATTGACCCAGCACCTCTAATTCACTTTATTCCCTCTCTCTCTCTCTCTTTTAATTTCTTATTTCCTTCAATATTTCTCATTTTTTTCTGATTGCTGCATTTTGCTTACATAAAGCTTTCTTTACCTTCCTTTTCTAAAACCTGGAGAAGTGCTTCAATAGATGCTGAGAGCCACCTGCTCCTGCCTTCTTTAGAGAGAATGTAGTTCCTTCCTCCACAGCTGTGACAGGGCCTTGGCAGTGGAACTGGTGTACTTCTGCTACACAGGGACTGCATAATGGATGAACAAGTTCTGCACAACAGAGCCCTACTCTGTGTGAACTCCCACGCTGGCAGCACGTGAGGGGCAAAGGGGGTGAGATATGGGTGGGATGGGGAAAAGAATAAGTGGAGGCAATAAGGTCCATAACTAAGGTAATCCTCACCCTGGGGGATGGGCATAAAGGCCCTTGGAGGTTACTCCATTTCTTGGATTGGAATAACCTGTATAGAGTAGTTCTCACCTGCTCTGGCCTGGATGGAGAATATTTCCTTGCTTCTGTCAAATGCAAACTCAGCACTTAGCCTGATTACTCAGGATGGGTGCTGGGCTTACAATTTGGCCCTTCAAGCATTGCCGTTAAGAAGACAGTGACTTGCTAAGGGTATGTCTACATTACAGCAGTTACAGTGGCACAGTTGGGGGCTGCAGGAAGTAGCATAGATGCTTCCTACAACAACGGAAGGCATTTTTCTGTTGACATAGTTAATCCACATCTCTGAGAATTCTTCCATCAACCTACCTCCATTTTTAGCGGGGGTTAGGTTAACCTATTATCTCACTGGGCGTGAAATTTTTCAGAGTCCTGAGCGACGTAGGTCAATCTGATTTTTAGGTGTCCACTAGGCCTATGAATGGAGAAATGCCCAGAGAGATGTTTCAAAGCTGTATTCCATGCTGTGTGCATTCTGTGGGTGCAGTATTTGTCTCCAGCATGAAAGCTCTCTTCCTGCTCCACACAGCACCCCACCACAAAGAACCAGGACAGTGCACTATTCAGAATGCCTCTCACTCCCTAGGCTCAGCCAAAGCCAGGAGCACTGACCCCAGGAAGGGCTGCCCTCCCAGTACATAAATCCGGAACTACAAGACACATACTCAGCCTCCACAACACACGTTCATTTAATTTTATTCCCAATTCCTGTTGATAGTGTCTCATTTCAATATAAGGTCTCCTGGACAGGGAGCTTGCCTACCTGTTTTTGGCCCCAATCCTGTATCAGGGTCCATTAGTGTGGATCTGGCACCTGTGTCAAATCCCATTGAAGTCAATGGGACTCCACATGGGTACATGGGGGTTTAATATAGGAGAGTCTAATGCAGAATCAGGGCTTCTGTCTGCAAAGGTTCATACACGTGTGGTGTTGTGAGGCAGGGGGCAGCCCTCTCTACTCACATCCACCACAGAGCATTCCTTTCCTCTGCTCCATGGGACAAAGGTGTGACAAGAGCCTCCCTTGTGGGGCCCACTGCTCCAGCATGTGCATGTGCCTTAAAAGCCACGCCACTAGCAATGGCTGGGGAATGAAGGGCCTCACAAGCAGAAGCAACAGCAGCAGGCTATCCTCCCTCGGCTGCCTCGAAGATTGGGATCAGCAGCAGCCAGAGCTACCTTCCTCCCTGCCCAAAGATCAGCAGCAGTAGGGCCCCTGGCTGCAGGTACTTACCCTGGATCTGTAGGGACCTTTTGTGGAGGAGAGCTTCGTGCTGCTGGCAATCTGCTGCACATGCTCTCTCCTTCAGCTGCGTGTCATGATGTGGCCAGGTAACCCCAGAGCTGGGCATTGCTGTGCCTTGGGGTTAATCCACCCCTGCTGCTGGATTTGAGGAGCAACATAGATGCTTGCCTTTAAGGCATCCCCTCATCTGCCCTCCCAGCTAGAATACAAACACTGAGGGGACAAAGTTCAAGAACTGAATAAGGAGGAAAACAAAACACAAGTGGAGAATGAAGAGCTGAGTGGTCCTATTTGAACTTGGCTTAGGTTCAAGGTAAGCAGCTGACAGAGAGCTTCTGATCCAATATATTAATGTTAAAAAATGGAAGTGGAAATTATATATTGGGATACTTATTTATAGAATCTGACATCTTAAACTCTGTACATAGCAGGTCAGACCCAGAAAACTTTCCACCCCAACTTTCCATCTCAGTAGTGTCAAATTCAAGGTTTCAGTCCATTCTGTTTTAACAGCTGGAATGCTGTTACAAGAAGAGTGCACAATAAAATCTTATAAATCTTGGCAAAAAAAATCAGATTCTGTTTAGGTTTCCTGTTACAAAACTGAGCATGTTTTGCTCGTTGCAGCAGTAATAGCTTCAGTAAAGTGACATTTAAAGGCCTGCATCTGGAAGAATGAAAATGGAAAGATTTCCCAAGAAATCTATTCTTTTCTGCCAGCAACAGGTCTGAGCCTGTCCAGCTTGCTTCTTTGGAATGTCTGTAGCTTTTAAGGACATTGGCTAATCTCTCTTCAGCTTTTTGCTCACCACTTTTTGATCCTACTCTTCAGCATTCTTCTTTCATATGCCAAAGAGACATACTGGAGCTCAGATTCTATTACTGTTTTTATCACTGGAAACCAGAGTAAATTAATTTATATACAACACTTTTCAGGCAGAAAACATGCTCTATTTTGTGCATCAGTGATACTTGAACAGTGGTAGTGGTCCATGGACCACTTGCTGAGGGGCCACGCAGAGATGGCAGGCTAAATGGTGCAGATTACACCTCCTTTCTTACCAGCTTTTTCTTTGTGTGTCAACATGCATCATTACAGGGAAGAACCTGGCTGCCTGTAGAAGCAGCCACAGGAATGTTGTATGAATACAACTGAGAGAGGAAGTGGCCCATAGCAGTGAGAATAGAAGGGTAGGGCAAACCTCAGCAAACCTCCACCAAGATGGGGAGGGTGTGGGAGGGAGGGGGAAAGTTACATAGCAATGCCACTTGAAGGGCCTTTCAAAATTATGTAGAAGGGATCCATGCTTCAGCTTTCTTACTGTATCAGTATTGTTATTTCACTGTAGAGGACACCACACATACTGTGTGCTGCTGCTACACAAGGCATGGGATCCTTGGCTATTCATGGATTCATGGAACATAGCTGTAAAGAGTTCTAAAGCAGCATTTCAGCAAATAGTACAGACATATGTTCAGAAACTAAAATAAGGGCAGATAGGTTTTTACTAGTCCATTGCTCAGGGCATTTAAAACTACACTGGACAATACACTAGTAAACATACTGGCTCCAAATCTGGCTTCTACTGTGGGTCCTTTATGCTGTGTCTTAGGGTTGCCAGGTGTCCAGTTTTCTACTGGAATGCCTGGTTGAAAAGGGACCCTGGCAGCTCCGGTCGGCACCTAGGCCATTAAAAGTCAGTCGGCATCACAACAGGGGCCTGGGGCTAAGGCAGGCTCCCTATGTGCCCTGGCTCCATGCTGCTCCTGGAAGCAGCCGCCCTGTCTCTGCAGCCTGTAGGTGCTGGCCAAGGACTGGGAGGCTCTGTGTTCTGCCCCGCCCCGAGTACTGGCTCCGCAGCTTCTATTGGCTGAGAACCGCGACCAATGGGAGCTGTGAGGTGGGGGTTGCCTGCGGGTGCGAAGGCAGCATGCACTGTGCAGAGCCGCCTGGCTGCGCCTCTGCCTAGAGGCCACAGGGACCTGGTGGCTGCTTCCTCAGAACCGTGGTAAGCGCTGATGGGACCCACCCTGTCACCCCTCACTCTAACCCCCTCGCCCAGCCCGAAGTCCCCTCACACGCTCCAAACCTTTCATCCTCCCCCACCCCCACCTCAGCCAGAACCCTCACACACACCCTGCACCCCAAGCCCCTGGCCCAGCATGGAGCCCCCTCCTGCACCCTGAACCCCTCATCCCCAGCCCCACCCCCAGCTGGAACCTGCACCCCCCCACGCCCCAACCCCCTGCCCCAGCCTGGAGTCCCCTCCCACACCCCAAACCTCTCATCCCTGGCCCTACCCCAGAGCCCACACCCCCAGCCAGAGCCCTCACCCCCCTCCGCACCCCAACCCCCTGCCCCAGCCTGTTGAAAGTGAGTGAGGGTGGGGAAGAGTGAGCAACGGAGGAAGGAGGGAATGAAGTGAGAGGGGGAAGGGGGAAGGCCTCAGAGAAGAGGCAGGGCAGGGGATGGAGCAGGGGTGTTCAGTTTGTGTGATTTGAAAGTTGGCAGCCCTACTATTTCTGCTAGCAGAAAAATGGCTGTAAAGCCTGCTGAACTACCCACCAGGAATCCCCGCAGAGAAGGGGGATTTCTCAGATGACATAGAGCTGCTGTAGTGGCTCTATGCCACATGTACCCCTTGCAGCCCTGCAATGGGGGCCACTCTCCTCTTGTGAGCGCTTCCTGTCACTTGGGTACAAACCTGCCCTCTCTCTCTTTGTCCCAGCACCTCCTGTTGGCTGTTAACCTCATCAGGGGGTGTAATGACCTTGGGGTTCATTAAATAACAAACCAGTGAATGAGAAAGGAATAAAACAAACTTGAGAGTATCTCTGGTGACCTGCTGCACACAGCCATGTGGCATTCCACCTCCAGAGCACTTCTGCAAATTCCTATGTTCATATTTCTGTCCCTCTAAATTATCATATTTTACAAACATATCTCTACAGGTGGGTCTTCAGCGGCCCAGCCCTCCAGCCAAGTCCCACACGGTCAATATGCACAAACAAACCCTTTATGGGCTGAAAGGTCCAACAGGGCCTGTCTCTGTGCCCTTGTTAAAGTCTTTAGCTCTGTTTCTGGGCTCAGTCTTCAGCCCTTTGGGGCTAGCTTTAAGTTCGTGCCTGCCTTGGTGTAGAGCAGTGCCCCCAGCACTTCCTCTCTGGACATTCTTTGCCTTATCGGTTCTTATTGCCCCAGCTCTCCAGCCAGGCCACTCCTTCAAGTTCAGTCCCCTCCCGGGGTAACAAAGTTAAACAAATGGTTGGCCCTCTGCAGGGTCTTCAGACGTGTTCTTGAGCCCTTTAAATTCTAACCCAAAACTTGTCCCTTCTCAGAGCTTTGACTACTCTGCCAGTGACTGGTGGGAAGACCAGGTCCACCCAATACTCCAGGTCTCAACCCAGGGACCCTACAAATAGCAGCCATGTGCTGCTTCCTTTAATAATTGCTGCTGCTCTTCCCTAGGCTGCTTCCCAAGTAGCCCCTTCCTCTTCACTAGGGTTGCCAGGTGTCCTTTTTTGACCAGAATGCCCACTTGAAAAGGGACCCTGGCGGCTTCAGTCAGCACTGCTGACCAGGCCGCTAAAAGTCTGGTCGGTAGCGCAGTGGGGCTAAGGCAAGCTCCCTGCCTATCCTGGCTCCGTGTGGCTCCTGGAAGTAGCCGGCATGTCCAGCTCCTAGGCGCAGGGGTGGCCACACGGGCTCCGCCTGCTGCCCCCACCCCAATCATGGCCAATGGGAGCTGCAGGGACAGCACATGTGGGCATGGGCAGTGCCCACCACATGTGGGCAGAGTCCCTTGGCCCCTCTGCCTAGGAGCCGGACATGCCAGCCGCTTCCCATAGTCACCTGAGGTAAGCACCGCCCGGCTGAAGCCCGCAACCTGAACCCCTTTCACACCCCAACCCACTGCCCCAGGTTGGAATCCCCTCCCGCACTCCCAACCCCTCGGCTCCAGCCCTGAGCCCCCTCCCACACCCAAACTCCCTCCCAGAGCCTGCACCCCAACCCCCTGCCCCAGACCTAAGCCCCCTTCTGCACCCAAACTCCCTCCCAGAGCCCACATCTCTCCCCCTGCACCCCAACCTCCTGCCCCAGCCTTGAGCCCCCTCCCGCATTCCAAATCCCTCGGCTCCAGCCCTGAGCCCCCCCCACACCCAAACTCCCTCCCAGAGCCTGCACCACACCCTACCCTCCTGCACCCCAACTCTCTGCCTCAGCCCTAAGCCCCCTTCTGCACCCAAACTCCCTCCCAGAGCCCGCAACCACCTTCTGCCCCCAAATCCCTCATCCTTAGCCCCATCCTGGGGCCCACACCCCCAGCTGAAGCCTGCACCCCAACCCCCTGCCCTGGCCCAGTGAAAGTAAGGATGAGGGAGAGTAAGCGACGGATGGAGTGAGTGGGGGTGGGGCCTTAGAGAATGGGCAGGACAGGGGCTGGGGCCTCAGTGAAGGGGCAGGGCAAAGGTGTTCGGTTTTGTTCGATTAAAATATTGGCAACCCTACTCTTCACCCTAACCTCAGGGCTGAAGTTCTTCCTCACAGAATGCCAGTGCCACCAGAACCTGTCTTCTGTTTTTTCCTTGAGCTCCAGCAACAAGAAGCACCTTCAGTGCTTACACCTCCGGCCCTGCAACTCCTTTTATCTGAGCCTGCTGTGCAGTGATTGGCTGCTTTCCTGTAGCCTTTCTAGGCAGGCCTAGAGGACCCTCCTTCACTGCTCCTTTTCTGGGGTGGGATGTGGTAGGAACATGAGGCCTTCAATAGGGGGCCTCAAAGGACCTAATATACCCCATCACATACATCTCCCCGCAGAAAGGATTTGGGTGGAGGTACTATGGAGGGTAACGTCCCCTCCTATCTAGTCTTGCCCTGCTTTCATGGGGTCTACTTTCCCAGGCCTATTTGCCTGGAAAGATTTTTTAACTTCGCCTGGCTTGTCCTGGTCTTCTGTTTGCAGTGTCTGCCCTGGTTAGTCAAGGTCTTTCTACCTGGAAAGCTTTCACAATCTTTGCCCCCTTTAATCAGGGTTCTCTTTCCCAGACCTATCTGGAGAGTTTTTCCAGTTTCTGCCCTGCTTTGCTCAGGATCTTCTCCCTCTGGCCTCTTTACCTGGACAGCGTTTTTGTTGACCCCAGTTGCTCTATCAGCTAATCAGCCTTTAGAAGGGGGGCAATAAAACAGGCCCACACTACCACTTTCCCCATCCTGGGGTCCTATTGCCTACACAGCCCTCTTCTTGAGCCTGTCTCTGTTGGAGCAATCTTGTCTGAGTCCCCATGCTAGCTTGTTCAACGGGTAGTTCAGACTAGGTTCCCAGCTTCCTAAGCTGGTCTCTCAAACCTTAGGGAAAACCATGTTCTCAGTCCCCTTTGCCATCTTTACTCTGGCTCACAGCTCCTTTATTTCCTTTCCCAGTTGGTCCTGAACCCCCCATGTCCTCAGCTGCTGACCTAATCCCTCCTGCATGAGGGCTGAGAAACCCACCCAGTCTCTCCCCAAAACCATAGGTGCTGCCGCACCCCGTTGGCTTGAAATGGTTTCCATTATATACAGGCTCTCAGCACCTCCTCTACAAAATTTGTTCCAGCACCCCTGCCCAGAACTATGGTCCAAGGCAGACCCTCAACCACCTCAGCACAGTCAAGCTCCCCAGCTCTGCACTTCCAGCTCAACTTCTGCAGTGGGGTAGACACAGGTCTCGCCATGTATATAGGAGAAACGTACTGGGAGGTGTTGGTCCAGGCTATTTAACCTCACCTGCTTTTCCTGGACCAAGGTGCACCCACAACCTGAGTCTACAATACCCTTAACTATGGTCCCTCTCATCTTAACTGCTACTACCTATTGTGGGGCCACCCTGACTTTCGGAGTAGACCTGTGGATTATTTTTTACACTCCACCTTTTCCCATTTCTAGTATTTTTAAATTTCAGGTCTTCAAGAAACTCTTCTTTAAAAACACATTGACCATTTCACTTTCATTTCCGCAGGAATTATAGCTTGTTGCCCCTTAATTATGGTATCTCAGAGATTCCCAATCCTCCTTTCACTCTAATGGACTGTAATACTGCCATCTCACCATACTTATTAGGGGATCTGCTGTCTTTATAGGGAAGGCAGAAGCGTCTTTTAGCCTCCTGTTTCTTTCTGAGAGGAACCAAATCCCAACTGTCTTCCTAAAATTTCTTAGTTGCTTAATTCTTAGTTACTATGGTGATGGATACTCTATTAATATCTAAGCTAGACACATTTTTTAAATGGCTACTACAGATACACAAAATTCTTTTGATAAAAACATCAGCAGTGGTTCAGTACTACTGATATCACAGAAAATCACTATCAAGACTATGAGAAATCACAGTTTATCTCAGATTTCTGCTACACTTTGACTTTAGAAATCTGGGAGTGCCCCATTTCCTAGCTATAGATAATACTGATCTTACAGTTAATTGCATTTGTTCCCTTTCATCATGCATTTCTAAGTATCTTTTCATACGAGCATCTCTAGGAACTGCACAAAGACAGACACAAAACACAAATTCAGTTCAAGCACTGGAAAGGCTGAAGACAAAAATCTCTGGGACTTAACTGTAAGCAGAGATACTGAATTAGCTCTAATGTCATTAGGCAGGGAGTTTCATAACTTTAGGGCTCAACCAGCAAAGGCTCTTGCATCCTCAGTCTCAAATCTGTATGTAAACTCTGGTAATCAGTTTACAAGGGTATGTGCAGGATACAACACAGTGCAAGATGGTCAAATTTTTCTAGGAAGCCAGTATGGTGACAGAAGTGTGATAATTTGTTTAATCTCTGGGTAGCATTCTTGATCGCATAGGAGTTTTCACAGGGTATATTCTGGATGACCAGTCTATATGAATTGTTTATAACAAGGCAAAATCATAAAGGAGCACAGAGCTCTCCATAGTATAATAATTCACTAGTCATAAAAGGCTTTCTTAGTCACCTAATCAAAATATGTATCAAGGGATAATTTAGGTATATATTAACTCCTAAATTCCTTTGGAGGTGGGAGCTGGCTATAGAAATAAGAGTAGCACTTCAGGGGTTTTTGGGTTTTTTTGCCAGTGAGGAGAATGTCAGTTGTTATAATTAGGCTTCAGCTAACCTGCAGACAACCACCTGTAAACATATCTGATCACTATCTCTAAAATGCTTTATTGTGCTTAATTTTTACTATTAACCTTAGCAGTTAATATTAATTTTAAACATATAACAAGGCAAACAACAGTATTAATCCCTGCACGTTAGGCGTGTAGATGCCTTTGTCTGTGTACTATGTTTTCTAGACTTATTTTAAAGTATTGTATTTAATTTCTGGATAAATTACTGCCATCATTTGCCCTTCTATAATGCCTTATGACCAATGATCTCAAAGCATCATTGACATTAATTAGTTCACCGACTGCACCACTGTAAGGCAGGTGCTATTCCCAATTTGTGTGTGGGGAAACAGCCAGAGAGAGGTTAATTGACTTGCCCCAGTACTGAACTGCAAGTCAACAGAAGACCCATGAACAGTAGCTAGATCTTCTAAGAACCATACCATGCTCGCTCCCTCCCTCATATGACCATCCCATGACAAAACATCACAGAGTGCCAGATTACTTATAGTGCATCAGCTAGAAAATGTACTATACTGTACTGTTGTATACTGCCCAGAAACAGCACAGACTCCAGGAAAGTGAGACAATTAACTCTGTCTCACAAAACATAATGCCACTATAAGCTACAGAAAGCCTCCAGAACCACAAAATGCTTTTCTGGTATGACACTGGGAAAACTGTGTCACCTCTCTGTGCCTGTGTTTCCCCTCCCACTTTTCTCTCTGTGTTGTCTATTTAGCTTGGAAGCACTTCAAAGCAGGTACAGCCTCTCACCATGTGTCTGTACAGCGCTTTGCACAATGGGTCTCCATTATTAGCCAGATCCTCTTGGCACTACTGTAATACCAGTACATAATAAATATTAGTGGAATATATAAAATCCAGAATGGACTTTATGAAATGTCCAGATCCCTGGAACAACAGATTCAAGTACAGCAGGTTATACTTAGCTCTCCATCCTTGCAAGAGCGAAGGTTGAGTTCCATGCAGTTTGCTATGTGAGGGAGTCTGGGTCTGTTCTTTTGAATGGACCCCAGAAATTGAAGTCCTTCATGGTGTGTGGACATAGTAAAGATACAACTGCCCTCTTCATTGAAGGGGTTTGCCCTTGTGTACTTAGGCAAAACTTCTCCTCCCCACTCTTGCTGCCCAGTGCTGTCCTGGCTGATTCCCTCTACCCCACAGATGGCTACATTTCAGTGGTGTTCAGTATATACTGAGGTTCAAGGAGTGCTTTGGATTCCTTTGGGATGAAAGGTTTCAGAGTAGCAGCCGTGTTAGTCTGTATTCGCAAAAAGAAAAGGAGTATTTGTGGCACCTTAGAGACTAACAAATTTATTAGAGCATAAGCTTTCGTGAGCTACAGCTCACTTCATCGGATGCATTTAGTGGAAAAAGCAGAGGAGAGATTTATATACACACACACACACACACACAGAGAACATGAAACAATGGGTTTATCATACACACTGTAAGGAGAGTGATCACTTAAGATAAGCCATCACCAGCAGCAGGGGGGGGGGAAGGAGGAAAACCTTTCATGGTGACAAGCAAGGTAGGCTAATTCCAGCAGTTAACAAGAATATCAGAGGAACAGTGGGGGGGGGGGGGGAAGGGAGAAATACCATGGGGAAATAGTTTTACTTTGTGTAATGACTCATCCATTCCCAGTCTCTATTCAAGCCTAAGTTAATTGTATCCAGTTTGCAAATTAATTCCAATTCAGCAGTCTCTCGTTGGAGTCTGTTTTTGAAGCTTTTTTGTCGAAGTATAGCCACTCTTAGGTCTGTGATCGAGTGACCAGAGAGATTGAAGTGTTCTCCAATTGGTTTTTGAATGTTATAATTCTTGACGTCTGATTTGTGTCCATTCATTCTTTTACGTAGAGACTGTCCAGTTTGGCCAATGTACATGGCAGAGGGGCATTGCTGGCACATGATGGCATATATCACATTGGTAGATGCGCAGGTGAACGAGCCTCTGATATTGTGGCTGATGTGATTAGGCCCTATGATGGTATCCCCCGAATAGATATGTGGACAGAGTTGGCAACGGGCTTTGTTGCAAGGATAGGTTCCTGGGTTAGTGGTTCTGTTGTGTGGTGTGTGGTTGCTGGTGAGTATTTGCTTCAGAGTGGGGGGCTGTCTGTAAGCAAGGACTGGTCTGTCTCCCAAGATCTGAGAGAGCGATGGCTCGTCTTTCAGGATAGGTTGTAGATCCTTGATGATGCGTTGGAGAGGTTTTAGTTGGGGGCTGAAGGTGATGGCTAGTGGCGTTCCGTTGTTTTCTTTGTTGGGCCTGTCCTCTAGTAGGTGACTTCTGGGTACTCTTCTGGCTCTGTCAATCTGTTTCTTCACTTCAGCAGGTGGGTATTGTAGTTGTAGGAATGCATGATAGAGATCTTGTAGGTGTTTGTCTCTGTCTGAGGGTTGGAGCAAATGCGGTTATATCGTAGCGCTTGGCTGTAGACAATGGATCGAGTGGTATGATCTGGATGAAAGCTAGAGGCATGTAGGTAGGAATAGCGGTCAGTAGGTTTCCGATATAGGGTGGTGTTTATGTGACCATCGCTTATTAGCACCGTAGTGTCCAGGAAGTGGATCTCTTGTGTGGACTGGTCCAGGCTGAGGTTGATGGTGGGATGGAAATTGTTGAAATCATGGTGGAATTCCTCAAGAGCTTCTTTTCCATGGGTCCAGATGATGAAGATGTCATCAATGTAGCGCAAGTAGAGTAGGGGCATTAGGGGACGAGAGCTGAGGAAGCGTTGTTCTAAGTCAGCCATAAAAATGTTGGCATACTGTGGGGCCATGCGGGTACCCATCGCAGTGCCGCTGATTTGAAGGTATACATTGTCACCAAATGTGAAATAGTTATGGGTCAGGACAAAGTCACAAAGTTCTGCCACCAGGTTAGCCGTGACAGTATCGGGGATACTGTTCCTGACGGCTTGTAGTCCATCTTTGTGTGGAATGTTGGTGTAGAGGGCTTCTACATCCATAGTGGCTAGGATGGTGTTTTTAGGAAGATCACCAATGGACTGTAGTTTCCTCAGGAAATCGGTGGTGTCTCGAAGATACCTGGGAGTGCTGGTAACGAAGGGCCTGAGGAGGGAGTCTACATAGCCAGACAATCCTGCTGTCAGGGTGCCAATGCCTGAGATGATGGGGCGTCCAGGATTTCCAGGTTTATGGATCTTGGGTAGCAGATAGAATACCCCAGGTCGGGGCTCCAGGGGTGTGTCTGTGCGGATTTGTTCTTGTGCTTTTTCAGGGAGTCCACATATCTTTTCGGGGGATACCATCATAGGGCCTAATCACATCAGCCACAATATCAGAGGCTCGTTCACCTGCGCATCTACCAATGTGATATATGCCATCATGTGCCAGCAATGCCCCTCTGCCATGTACATTGGCCAAACTGGACAGTCTCTACGTAAAAGAATGAATGGACACAAATCAGACGTCAAGAATTATAACATTCAAAAACCAATTGGAGAACACTTCAATCTCTCTGGTCACTCGATCACAGACCTAAGAGTGGCTATACTTCGACAAAAAAGCTTCAAAAACAGACTCCAACGAGAGACTGCTGAATTGGAATTAATTTGCAAACTGGATACAATTAACTTAGGCTTGAATAGAGACTGGGAATGGATGAGTCATTACACAAAGTAAAACTATTTCCCCATGGTATTTCTCCCTTCCCCCCCCCCCCACTGTTCCTCTGATATTCTTGTTAACTGCTGGAATTAGCCTACCTTGCTTGTCACCATGAAAGGTTTTCCTCCTCCCCCCCCCTCCCCCCCGCTGCTGGTGATGGCTTATCTTAAGTGATCACTCTCCTTACAGTGTGTATGATAAACCCATTGTTTCATGTTCTCTGTGTGTGTGTATATAAATCTCTCCTCTGCTTTTTCCACCAAATGCATCCGATGAAGTGAGCTGTAGCTCACGAAAGCTTATGCTCTAATAAATTTGTTAGTCTCTAAGGTGCCACAAATACTCCTTTTCTTTTTGGGATGAAAGTGACTATATTAGACATTAGAGAAATAAACAACTGACCAAAATAACAGCAGTAAGAGGGAAAAAAACATGCAAGCCCCAAAAAATAATTATTCTCCAACACCATACATGTTAAAGATAGATTTTTCTAAAGTGGGAGGCCTCCAGCCCTGCATCATCACAAAACCCTCATGCCTCAACCCTTAAGAATGGGAAAAAATCCTCTTTTTTAATACACATTGTTTCAATATGGTCAGTGCAAAATGGAAAGAAATTAACATCGAATCACTAAAATGAAATAAAATCTTTAGTTCTGTTCTAAAATAGTAATAAAAGTAAAGTGTCTACTTATACATCTTTATTTATGACATTCATTCACACTCAAAATACATTTGCAAATTATACAGAGTGTGCATAATGCAAAATTTCATTACTGAATACAAGACAGTGTTCTTAACAGAAATGGACTTTCCTATACAAATGAATGTAGTTTATATGTAATAGCTTATGTTTCTCTATTTATAAACAGATAAACAACAAATTAAACTGTTTAGAAGAGAAGCTCATTTTTGGAGGCTTCCCTCTTTGCTGCATTTGTAGCATCTGGGAGAATAGCTTCTTAATGAAAAATAAGACTCAGAATTCTTCAGAAACTATTTAGAATGAAAGCTTCAGTGAAGCCTACGCAACATCACAAAGGCAAGATGCCTCCTCAGTCAATGATCACAAACTAGAGACAACAAATACGTATTAACACAATAATAAGATGTATGTATATCCACTATTATTTACCGTAATTTCTAACTTTGCATGTGTTCAGTTTATTTTGCGTGATTTAGGATCATTTTAGTAAAACAAATCCTTTTGCTGTTTATTATTAAAGTTTGCTGAATTCACTTAGATTGGGATTGTCAAAGCAACCTAAGGGAGTTAGGCACCTAACTGCCATGGAAATTGAGTGGGAGTTGGGCATCTTTGACAATCCCAACCTTACTGCAGATTTACCCAGTCTCCATAAAAGAGTATTAAATCATCAGGTATTATAATTTCAGATTAACAACAAAGACCTCACATTGGGCCAGATTTCAATTTATATAATATTCCCTAATATGAAGATACTCACTGCAATGTTGCATTGCATTGCATTAACTCAGAAAGTACCCTATCACATTTTGAGTGTCATTTGAAAACAGTTGAAACTGATAGTAACATAACAAAAAATATATCCCAATTAAATCATCGCACAAAATGCAAATAAAATGAACGAACTGTTTACTGTAGTGTCTGTGAAAACACTCAGTTATCCTGCATGACACGTTTCACAGCAACACAGAACAAAATGTTTGAATCGCTTTTCATCTACTTTACAAAGAAAATGTTTCCTTAAAGGTATTTCAAATGAAAAAGTTGCATTTTAAAGATGTTTGCGTCCAAAAGCACTTCAGATAATTTCACTTCAAAGGATTTATTCTCACACAAATATTAATATCACCACACTGACTGGAAAAAAACCTATGTTATATTAAGCTAATACATAAATACAAGACTGATCCAAGGATGTCAAAGGAAGTTTAACAAAGTTATAAAATTTGAAATGTTTCTTATTCTTTAAATGTATATCTAGTTTATAACCATACACGTGAACATGCTGAGTGCACTAAGAAAACTGCACATTTACAGTATTGTATAATGTAAATATCAGAATATATTAAAATTATTCCAATTTAATCTAGGTAGCTTTTTATAAGAATACTCCTCCTCAAAAGATGAAGCATAAGAAAAGTAGTTTCACTTTTTTTTTTTTCAAATGGAAAACAAAATGATTTGGTCCTGTACCAGAACACATTTTTTCATGCTCAAGGATTTGCTATTTATTTATGAAGGCCTTTTATAATCACCACATTTGATCAATAAAGACTGCTACCTATAAGTTTTGATTAGAAGTCAAGACATGTCAGAGGTAGCCTAGGAATGTTTTAGAATTTGGTGTTGTTAGTGGAAATTAATGCAGCTCTCTTCCAAAAGGGTTAGCAGTACATATAAAAGGCAAACAATATATACTGCTGCACTGAGAAAAAAATTATAAGACGCTCAAAAACAAAGATTAGAACTCAGGAAAAGAACATTATGCCTCTTTTCATTTGCTTTAATGCACCAATTCAGGCTGATTTTCCACAAAAGGAAGCACCCCACTAACATAGTATGCGATTCCAAGAGAGAGAAGGGCAATGACGATGATCAGGAGTAGCACCCTCCAGAAGCCCAGGTCCTCCACAAACTCTTGCCATGTTGTGCGGAAGCTGGAAAGAACCCCTTCACCTTGCTGCAGGTTCGGATTAAGGAGGGAATGGCTTTCCATTGCACTGTGAAGGATTAAAGTTATAAACGCATCAAGTAAAAGAATGCATCCTTAAGTATAAGAGTAATCCTACTAATACAACTAAAACATTCAAAATTAAACATTTTCAGATTTACAGTACTTATTCATGATCTCAAGACAGCAGATAAGAAAAGGACCCTCCCCGACCCCACCAACTCAATGTACAGTAGTTGACAAGCAATCCTTTGAAACAGATGACCTTATAATCTATTTTTTTCAAAAGAATTTTTGATTTGGGTATAGAGAAGTATTTAAAAAAATAAGCAAATGTATTTCCTCTACTGATGTATGAAGAAACCACACTAACAGCAAAAAAACTGACTAAAGTCTTGATCATACACTTATGCAGGTCTGTAACTTTACTCATTTGAGTAGTCCCACGACTTCCCAGATGAGCAAAGTTACGGATGAGCATAAGCATTTGCAGAATCAGGCTCTTACAGTGTAGAAAGAGAAACAGTGAAACTAGATATGAAGACAGTGATGTTAAGGCATAAAATATACAGAGTAAAAACAGATTCCTCCCCCCCCCCCCAATATCTCTTAAAATATAAAAAAGAAAAGGAGTCCTTGTGGCACCTTAGAGACTAACAAATTTATTTGAGCATAAGCTTTCGTGAGCTACAGCTCACTTCATCGATGAAGTGAGCTGTAGCTCATGAAAGCTTATGCTCAAATAAGCTTGTTAGTCTCTAAGGTGCCACAAGGACTCCTTTTCTTTTTTGCGAATACAGACTAACACGGCTGCTACTCTGAAACCTCTTAAATTATAGTAATCTTAGGCATATCCTGTAATATTAATAGGAACAAAATATTTCAGATAAAAGTAATTTGTGAGTTAACACTATCCGTTTAAATGCTCTTGCTTCTGATATGACTAAAGACGACAGTAACACATGCCTAGAAGGAAGATTCATTTGTAAACCTTTTTTCTAAAAATACACTCCTGATTAATATTAATGTTATTCATGTGACATTTTTCCTCATTATAAAGTACAACTACTGAATAATAATTAGACAAAGCTCCAGTAATTTACTGAACTACTACAGTGTCATGTGCAGAAATGTTCAGGCATTTCCAGTAAAGTAGCTTGTCTTTTTTGGTTTTTAAATATTTATTTGGCTGAAAACAGTGATAGATTAATGATTTTGACGCCCCTAGGCCCTGAAATAATTGCCACCCCCAGCCCCATATGAACTTGTTTTAGTTTTTGTATAAATTTATTTGAACCCACCGGCAGTTGCTTCCTGCGGCAAGCCTGGGAGGGAGGGGGTAGAAGCGGAGTGGTGGCGTGCTCGGGGCGGGGGAGGCGGCGGTGGAGCGGAGGTGAGCTGGGGCGGCGAGCGGTTCCTCTGCCCCACCCCCGGGTTACTTGCTGCGGCCCTCCCCACGCCCCAGCTCACCTCCGCTCCGCCTCCTCCCCTGAGCATGCCGCTGCTTCACTTCTCCCTCCCTCCCTCCCTCCCAGCGCTTTCATGCGGCAAGCCTGGGAGGGAGGGGAAACGCGGCATGCCCGCAGGAGGAGGCAGGGCCGAGGATTTGGGGGGCGGAGTTGGGGGGGGCACAAGCACCCACCGGCGCCACGTAAAGTCGGCGCCTATGGCTATTATAAATTTGCCGCCCTTGTCGGCTGAGGCGATAATACGCCGCTGGCTGCAAAGCTATGGTGGTGCCCGTAACTACAGAACTTAGTCATCTTCCCTGATTATTATCATTTCCTCACTAATTAAGAACCAACTAGTTAATACATAATCACTCCAGAGGTTAAAGAAAGGCACAATGCAATCTTAAATAAAAAAAAAAAGGGGGGGGGGGGATAAGTTCATTGTTAAGAAAAACCACCACAACAAAACCAAAGGTCCTCACTAATCTCAAAGAAGCCCCCTTTGGCATTTTCTATTGAAACCAAATTAAAAGCAACATTAATAAAGCAACAAGTGCCTCTATAAAACTATTCTGGAAAAATCTGTAAGTGACAAATCCTTAAATGTTCATTTTGCTTCGAACAAAACCATTCAATGTTGCTTCCTGTTATAGTTACAGGTCACTAGGTCTATGCATACAAGAAGATTCTCTATGTGAAAATAGAGAGGGAATGTTCTGCCCAGGCATAGCACAATATGATACCACATGGGGCGGGCAAGGGAAAAGAAGAAATCTGATTTGGGAACAGAGTTTTGTTTTGTCCTTTGCTTGTGAGTCAGAAGCAACTGAGTGTAATGAGGAGGAGGCAGCATTAAACTGAGCCAGGAAAGGAGTGAACACTTTTGCACTGATCTCTAGAAACTTCTGTCAGTTCAAAAGTGAAGTTCAGGGTCTCCAGAGGGAACATCGATTATCCTCCCTTGGCTTCATGCATAGTGGGAATGAGGGAGGAGAGAAACAAGTAGGGATTCTATTCTGAGAGTCTCTAGAATCAGGAAATAATACCAAAAGGTAGGAGTGAAACTAGAGGTTTGAAAAGCCAACCCCCAAACAGTGCTCTTACAAGGACAGAAACTATTTAATTACAAAGCACACATGTGCATTCATTTGCTTCTAATGCTGTCTGGATCTATTTTTATTATACAAAGTTATGTTACAAAAGGAGATACTTCAGATATTTTAAACTAGCTCACAAACAAACTGGGAGTAAACTGTAAGTCTGTAATTCCAAAAGGCAAGTTGCAGGTTTCCCTGCCAAATCAAACGAGAACATTAATGAAGGTTCCAAAAGGGAAAGGAAGTTACAGGTTTTAAAGGGACATTATCAGTTCAAAAATCACAGCTAAATCCAAGCCCCATTAAAGTGAATGGTAAAACTCCCATAGGAAACAGGACTTGCCACGCTGTATCAGATATGTGGTCTGTCTAGTCCAGTGTCCTGTCTCCAATAGCGGCCAGCACTAGATGCTTCAGAGGAAGATGCAAGAAACCCTAGAGCAGGCAGATGTGAGATAATCTTTCCTCCACATTAGGTCTCTCTCTAATTGTTAGAGATTGGTTTAACCCTTGACACATGAAATGAACATTTATTCCAAAATTTTTATCAGTAATTATTCTAACTTGTTAGTCTCTAAGGTGCCACAAGTACTCCTTTTCTTTTTGCAAATACAGACTAACATGGCTGCTACTCTGAAACCTATTCTAACTCTGGACATTCATCTTATCCATATAAATGTCCAACCCTTTGGAATCTTGTAAAATTTTAAGATATAAAATGTAAAGTGAGTAGGCTTGTTTTTAAAACATATGGGGTGACATATGTTTGGGTTCTGGCTGCAGCCCAGGCCCTGGGACCCTGTTAGGGAAAAAGTCCCAAAGCTCAGGCGCCAGCCCGAACGTCTACACCGCAGTTAAACAGCCTCTAAGTCCCAGCCCCGGGAGCCCGAGTCAGCTGGCATGGGCCAGTTGCGGGTGTCTAATTGCATTGTAGACATATCCTTAGTTTATAGAGCATAATGCTGCAGGATATTGAGGGACTTGCTTATAACCATTTTCGAGTGAATTTCATTTTCAGATTATCTTGCACCAGTAAAATGGTACAATATTTGGGTTGCAAACCCTGTAGTGGAATACTTAGCTGTTATAAAAACTTCTTTCATTAGAAATTTAAAAAAAAAAAATCACAAACTTTTCTATTTAACTTAGTTTTTATGAAAGGTAATTTTTATAAATCTTTTGTTCCATTTTGAGGAACAAACATGTCAACTCCTGTATCTAGCAGAAAACAATATGGATTTACCAACAAAGATATACTTTACACACATGCTTTTATTTTTTTCTAGTAAACACCTGTCTTGTAATACCTTTCACTTTCTGCAGTCTGCATGGTTTCCATCTTAGAGTGAGCTCCTCTGTTAAATCCTTTCACCTCCTGCTCCTCCAAAGACTCCAGCAATCGAATTACATCCTTATTTACTCCTCTTCGTTTTGCCAGAACAAGTGGTGTTGCACCTTGGTGATTGCTAAAATAGTCCCCTCAAGAAAGGGGGTGGGGGAAGATAACCCATAAAATGAGAATTCTAAGATAGGCTGAATCTGCATAAGTATGCAATGTAAAATGTACTAACCAATTAGTATTTAGGACTAGTCACTAGCTACACAAAATAGTTAACTACTCTTAGTTATAAAAAGTCCAAGAATAAAAGGCAATTGTATGAAAAATTCAGTACAGTTTATTTTTAAAGCACATAACCCTATAATATTTTACTCTTGGTACACAGTCAAAAAACCTAGTACAACGGGGTCTTATTCTGATTACAGCCTTTGGATGCTCCCGCAACAAATATAAACAAACTAACAACATATTTATATTAGTGTATAAGGCTTTGTATGATTACTGCTTGAAATCTAAGTTTCTTTCATAGCTCCTTATTGTATAAGAGTCACAGACTATTAAGCAATAAACGAAACACAAGATGTGTAAATCCCCCTACTTCTACCTTTGAGAAAACTAAACCAAGTAGGAGTGCATTTGTTGCCTTCAGATTAGAGGCTGCCAGCAAACAGGTGTTTAGGATAAAGGGAGGAAGGAAAAAAACACGATGATCCTGGGCTGGCCAATAATTAATACTGCGGATACGAGGAGATCATAGGCAGCTCCAATAATCAAAGATGAACAGAAGGCCCAAGGTCCTAAACTTATTGCCGGCTGCCATGTTTTCCTCTGTTGGGATGCATGTGCAGAAAGTTCTCAGAACAATGCGACCCTGGATAACCTAACTGTACTCAATAAAATAGCCAGTTATTTGGTATTCCGAATGCTTGTGTCTGAACACTAGCATCTGACAGCTGCTGGGAGCTAGAAAGAAAGAATATACCATATTTAAAAGAAGGATTTGCTTTGAAGAAGGGGGAGCATTGAAAGGTAGCAGAGTCTCCCAAAGAGTACCAGAGACCCGATACACATTTACTGTATAGTCTTTATTTGTTACAGTAGTCAGTTAAAGCATTAGGACTGTGGTACAGAAAATAGTAAAAAAATCACCCGTCATTCTAAATTATTCTGTGATGCCATCCACCCCCTCTTGGCTGTCTGGCCAAACCAGGATAGCAGAGCCATTAGCCAGTGAGAGACAGTGGCTATGCCAGGCCAGCCCAACAGCTCCTGCTTCTATTGCCTTTCATGATGTTCATGATCAGTTAGGAGTGGGCCCATGCTTTTGTTTTTCTTTTTTTTCCATAACTGGCATTTAAAAAAATTGAATTTCACTGAATTTACCATTAAAGCATTCGTATCAGGCAACTTATTCATACAAATTCTTCTGAGAGAGAGATTAATATACTATAAAGTGGTCAAAAAAGAGATGACAAACTTACCAAATATCAATTTTGAGTCCATTAGAGACTAGGAACTGGATGGTATCCACATGCCCACACAGGTGAAGGGCTGTGTTACCTTGGTAATCGGTGGCTAGTAGATCAGCACCAAATTTGTGCAACAGCTGACAGATGTCTACATTTCCTCTGGCTGCTGCAAGGTGGAGACCAGTTCGGCCACGACTGTCACGAATATTTGGGTCAAAGCCACTCTCCAGCAGCCGCTTGGAATAGTTAAAATCTCCATCAATGCACGCCTGCAACAGGGGCACATTTGTCTGGGAAGAATCATTTACAAAAACATAGGACATTGTTCCACTTCTGTCTGGAGTATGTGACAAACCTGCAGTTAAAAATGAGATGAAATGGTGAAGTGAAGTAAATAAATACAATGCAAACACCTCACAAATGCTTTCTCAAATAAAAATGCAAAGTAGTTTATGAATATAAGCTCTGAAATCATTGTATATTGTATATTATTTTAATATGCTGCAGTCTTTTCTGATACATAGACAATGCTCCTTTTAATCCTGGGCACACACATGCTGGAATAGAAATGCCTAGTCTTGTTACTTCAGATGACTGCATTAAAGCACCACCATGAATACAAGACACTAGGTAAACCCCACAGAGGAAGAGATCACACTCTGTAGATTTCATATTAAAAAGAAAAGTTTGATAGAATTAGCTCACAGGCTGGACCTATTTAGAAAGGGGGAAAGAGGGGGAGAAGAGTCATCTTTTATAACTCAGATTACAGGACTGAACAAACACACTGGGCTCTCAAAGTAATGGATATAGTAACACCAATCAGAGTTTTTACGTACTATAAATAAAGTCACTAATGGGATTTCCTCTCTCATTTATCTCTTCCTTATTTACATCTGAACTTCAATACACAGTAGTGACAGCTGCTGAAAAAATTCATTGTTACTGTGAACATTATCTCCTTCACTTTCTCCAGGAAATTACATTTTTCAGCCATCTCTGCAGAACATTTGTATACAGCACCATAGGTGAGCACAGTGTTTCACAAGCATCTATAAAGATAAGGTCCCTGCCTAGAGGAAGTTAACTTAGACAAAGGATGACACGATAGAATTTTTAGACAATGTGAAGACAACAATGATAAATCAGAGGGTCTAGAACTGTTGTGGGTGCAATTTCCACACCAGGAACCCCATCCAGCAAAGCAAGGGAATAGTCCCAAAGGTTTTAAAGATAAACATGTGCTTTGTTGTTTTGGGTCTAAAAATGCAAGGTAGAAATGCACCACAGATTTCTTACTAAATATTATTTGATTAAATATGATTCAATTGACTAACTAGAGATAATAGGTATTGTGAAAAAAGTGAGATTTGGATGGGGAGAGAGTGAATAAGTGATTAGAATTTTTCTGGGGGGGAATGGAGAAGAAATTACGAATCTTGGATACTTAGTACTCCATGCTCATGACATATCTCTAGCAGATTATAACCAGGATTCTGATTAGCTAGCTGAACCTTTTTGATAGGATACTTAAGTACTTTAATTCTCTTGCCTATATAAGGCATCTTCCCAGCCTAGTACACTCATTTTGCTGGAAGAATGGAAATATGGCCAGCAGCCAAAGAATTAGATTTAAGACTTCTCTTGCTTTTGGGGCGTTTACATTATTCATGCTTTATAGCTCCTCCCTAGTGTTTCAAATAATCATTTTCCAATACCTACACAACATGCAGCTTGGTTTTGAATGCTGCTCTGATTAAGGGACTGTAATATTTTAGTCTATTCAAATTAGCAAGTATTATTTATACCTCACAAGTTGGCATTTCTCATCTAGTCAAATTCCACTACCAAAAATGTATGTATCAACACTATTTACTTTGTCAGGGCAAGACACAAAACTGACTTTTCTTATCTCAGATTTGGAAGAGAAAGAGGTGGGGAATAGCCTTCTGGCCCTGAACAGCTACATAGAGAATGACTTAATAATTCAGCACCTATGCAGAATATATTCTTTTTAGTCTGCAAGTACTATTTATATAGGGGGTAATTTACTGCTTACATGAAAGCCCTCTCTTCCGCAATCATATCCAGCAACAGAAAGCCACAAGTTAGTTCACACAATATTGTTTCCCTTTAGGACACGAAATGCTTCCATTTTATCCAAATATGGACAGAGCAACTGAAAGAACAAAGAATTTATCGGTACTCCCAACTTAAATGCTACAAGAATTCTGGTGGGCTGCAAGGAAAGGACTCAACAGCAACAGGGTGGCTAAAAATCAATGATTTTTTAATATTAAAATTGGATTGTTTTGATAAAATGATTTTTGAAGAAAAATCCTATATCAAGATAGTTTTAATTAAGATACATTATAGTTCAAAGATATCTCATCATGGAATAGGGATTATAAATTCTAATTCTATAGTATGAGACAATATACTCATGTAATGTTTAAAAAAAGTTTCATGAATGAGTTCCAATAGTTCACAGATTAGGGACCAAATTTTATGAGGTTCCAGGGGCTTCTGTATAGATTATTTAGGTTAATCATTCTATCTACCCAATGGGACTTGGTGCTCAGTCTAGAAGATGCCATCAGAGATGCTTAGTTTTGCAGTTCTCAAACTGTGGATTTGTGTCTCCAGAGATAACATGCTTGTTAACAGTAAAAACAAACAAACAAACCAATCACCAGTAAAAACAAACATACAGAAGTGAGAAATAACAGACCTCAACCCTATTGTTCCTCAGCAAAGTTGTGTACACAGAGTCAATCCCTTACCTCTCTCTAAAAGTGCAAAGTTTCAAAAAGTTCAATGAATAGCAAATTATTGGGTCAGAATAGGTCTGGAGATAAATGTGAGAAGGGAGAGACAGGCAGGACAAACAAAAGTGAAACTCTTTGAGCAGCATATTCCAGAAGTCTTGAGGTCTTTCTGAGTGTAGCCTTCATTGAATTGAGATCTACCATGCCATTCTTTCACTAGAAGGGAAAACCTATAATGGCAGCAGGCCATAAAATAGATCCAGTTTGGGAATATTTTAATGAAGTTCCCCTACCTGTCGGTAAGACAGGCATGCGTGCAAAATGCAAACAGTGCAACAGAGAAATGCAAAGGCTGGTTGCCCGAATGAAACAATATCATGAGAAGTGTTCCTTCTCAGGAGAATGCTGCGTTGAAGATGATAACAGGAACATGTCTGAACATGCAGGATCTTCAGGGTGGTAAACTTTTTTATTTCATACTTCTTTCTTAAGGACTGCCTGTCTTCCTTCTGGACTATTCTTTAATTCTCATGTTTCAGCAAAAAATATAGTTGTTACTCTATTGTACTATCATTTTAGATGCAGTTATGATACAAAATAGTCAAAATAAATAAATAGCTAAAATACAATTTCACCTTTAAAGTAGTACAGAGTGTCAGTGAAAGCAATAAGTAATACTAAATGAGCAGTATGGTAATAATAATTAAATAATTGCATTGACTTATTTTGTTTAGGAAAATCCATCCTCAATACACAGGATTCTGAAGACTATCCACCTTCAAGATCACCATCACTTTCTACAGCTTCAGAGTTATCTGCCAATGATAGTGTTTCAGTCACATCATGTACAGGAACGCCACTTAAAGTCATCCCGGTTAACGTTGTTTCGTTGTTACATTGCTGATCAGTTAGGGAACATGCTGGTTTAAAGTTGCACAATGCTCCCTTATAACAACATTTGGCAACCGCCTGCTTTCAGGAAGAGCAGCCCATTGCAGCTAGCTGGTGGGGGCTTGGAACCAGGGTGGATCGGCAGCCCTCCTATCAGTTCCCCGTTCCCCTAAGTTGCCTGTGCGGCAGCCGCCCAGCAAGCTATCAACTGCAGGCAGTTCAGCTGTCCCTTCCCCCACTGCCATGTGCTGCTCCTGCCCTCTGCCTTGGAGCTGCTCCCGGGAGCCTCCTGCTTCCTGTGTGTGTATGTGGGGACGGGAGGAGCTAATGTCAGGGTGTCCCCTGCTCCTGCACCCTGCTTACCCCATATCTCCACAAAGCGGGGGTGGGGGGGGGATGCGACAAGGCTCAGGACAGAGGGAGATTCCTGGCAGCAGCTTCTGTCACAACTTGCTGATCTACTTAAAAAGGCAGTGTACTTAGCGTGGGGTCAGCGTACTTAAAGGGGCAATGCACATCTCTCTCTCAAACACATAGTGTGTCTCTCTGTCTGCCATGCTGTCTCCCCTCCCTCCATTCATGCTGCCTTGCAGAGTGTAAGGTTACATTAATAACAATGGGTTAACCCTTGAGGGCTCAGGTGATTGCTAGTTTATCATTTAGCAGTAAAGCATTCCCTGGGAAATATCCCACCCTCTGACTTCACCACCTCAACCAAGCTTCACAATCATCATCACTTTGTACCAGTATTAAATTGTTTGTTTAAAACTGATAGTGTATGTATAGTCTTTTGTTGTCTGGTGAAAAAAATTTCCCTGGAACCTAACCCCCCCCATTTACATTAATTCTTATGGGGAAACTGAATTTGCTTAATATTGTTTCGCTTAAAGTTGCATTTTTCAGAAACGTAACTACAATGTTAAGCAAAGAGTTACTGGTTTCAGAGTAGCAGCCGTGTTAGTCTGTATTCGCAAAAAGAAAAGGAGTACTTGTGGCACCTTAGAGACTAACAAATTTATTAGAGCATAAGCTTTCGTGAGCATCCGATGAAGTGAGCTGTAGCTCACGAAAGCTTATGCTCTAATAAATTTGTTAGTCTCTAAGGTGCCACAAGTATTCCTTTTCTTTTTGCAAAGAGTTACTGTGTGTCACATAGCCACAGTACATCATCTATAGCAAAAAGAAAAAAAACTATCATCCAGAAACAACCACAGATAAATTTGTGATAAGAACCAGCAAATTTCAAAAAGAGATAATTGATGAAAAAATTGCCCGGTTTGTTTATGCAACAAACTCTCCTTTTCGTATGATTGAGAACCCACACTTCATTAACATGGCTCGGTCATTAAGACCAGGATACAGTCCACCCAACAGAGCAGATGTTGCAGGTAAACTGCTGGGTAAAGTGTATGAAAGAGAAACTGAGCAGTGTGCAAAAGGTCTAAAGAGTGAAATTGTTATCCTGAGTGTTGATGGGTGGAGCAATGTCCACAATGATCTTGTTGTATGTGCCTGTATGACAACAGAAGAAGGGAATGTCTTCCTTACAGAAACAATTGATACACCAGGAAATGAACATACAGCAGAATACTTACAAGAAGTAGCAGTGAAAGCTATAACAAACTGTGAAAAAAAAAATTCAAATGTCTAGTATGCAGCTTGGTCACAGACAATCAGTGGATTTAGTGTACTTGGACTTTCAGAAAGTTTATGACAAGTTCCCTCACCAAAGGCTCTTAAGCAAAGTAAGCTGTCATGGGATATGAGAGAAGGTCCTCTCACAGATCAGTAACTGGTTAAGACAGGAAACAAAGGGTAGGAATAAATGGTGAGTTTTAACAGTGGAGAAAGGTAAATAGTGTGGGTCTCCCACTTGTACTGGAACCAGTGTTGTTCAACATACTCATAAATGATCTGGAAAAGGTGAACAGCGAGGTGGCAAAGTTTGCAGATGATACTAAATTATTCAAGATAGCGAAGTCCAAAGATGACTGTGAAGAGTTACAAAGGGTGACTGGGTGACAAAATGGCAGATGAAATTCAATGGTGTTGATAAATGCGAAGTGATGCACACTCGGAACATAAGCCTAACTGTACATATAAAATGACGGGGTCTAAATTAGCTGTTATCAGTCAAGAAAGAGCTTGGAGTCATTGTGGATAGTTCCCTGGAAACATCCACTCCCCCCCCCCCTTTTTTTTTGGGCCACTGAACACTAACAGAATATAGGGAACCATAAGAAAAGAGAGAGATTAGAAAATATCATAATGCCACGATGTAAATCCATGGTATGCCTACACCTTGAATACTGCAGTTCTGGCCTCCCCATTTCCTGCCGCTTCCCCCCCCCCCCAAAAAAAAACCCCAACAACATTAGAATTGGAAAAGGTGCAGAAAAGGGCAATAAAAATTATCGGGTAGGGAACAGCTTCCTTATAAGGACAAGTTTAAAAGCCTGGGACTGTTTGGTGTGGGGGAGATGAGAGGTCTATAAAGCTCGACGGTGTGGGGAAAGTGAACAGGGAAGTGTTATTTACCCCTGCACATATCACAAAAACTAGGGGTCACCCAGTGAAATTAACAGGCAGCAGGTTTAAAACAAACAAAAGGCAGTACTTCCCACAACGCACAGTCCACCTGTGGAACTCGTTGCCAGGGACTGTTGTGAAGACCAAAAGTATAACAGGGTTCAAAAGAGAACTAGATAAGTTCCTGGAGGACAGGTCCATCAGTGGCTATTAGCCTAGATGGTCAGAGATGCAACCCCATGCTCCGAGGGTCCTTAAACCTCCAACTGCCAGAACCTAGGAGAGGATGACAGGGATGGATCACTTGAAATTGCACTGTTCTGTTCATTCTATCTGAAACCGGCCATTGTCAGAGACAGGATGCTTGGCGAGATGGACCATTCGGGGGAGGGATAGCTCAGTGGTTTGAGCAATGGCTTGCTAAACCCAGGGTTGTGAGTTCAATCCTTGAGGGGGCCATTTAGGGATCTGGGGCAAAAATTGGGGATTGGTCCTGCTTTGAGCAGGGGGTTGGACTAGATGATCTCCTGAGGTCCCTTCCAACCCTGATATTCTATGATTCTATGATTCTATGAATGCTGCAAATGTATCCAAGATGAGAAGAAATTTAGAAGAGAGTTCCAAGCTAATAACATATGGTTGCAGGGCTCATCTGATGAACCGCCTAGCCAAAGACTTCAGTGTTCCAGAAATAAAGGTTAATGTTGTTGAAATTGCAAAACCCTTCTGTAACAAGCACTTTGCAGCAGCTGCTCTGAAAAAAGTGGGAGGAACCAAGCTAACTCTCCCACAAGACGTGCGATGGAACTCAGTAGTGGACTGTTTTGAGCACTATATCAAGACCTGACTTAATCTGATGACAGTTTGTGAACAAAACTGTGAAAAAATAGATGGCACTATTCTCAACATTGGGCCTAAGAGAAATGTTGAACACATGCTGAGTACCCTGAAGCCTATTTCTGTAGCCTTGAACAAAACTCAGGGAAATAGCTGTTTTATTGCTGATGCTGTTGAAATTTGGAAGGAACTGAATGAGATCTTAAAAAGAGAAATATGCAATGACAGAGTTAAATTACAAGCATTAAAAAAAACAAATGGGACAAGCACTATCTCCAGCTCATTTTCTTCCAAATATTCTCAATACTCGGTACCAGGGTCAAACTTTAACTGCTGAAGAAGAGGAGTTGGCTATGACATGGACATCCAGCAATCATCCCTCCATAATGCCAACTATAATAAAATTCAGAGCTAAGGGTGAACCATTCAAGAAATGTGTTTGCTGATGATATTTTAAAGAAAGTCACACCAGTGAACTGGTGGAAGTCACTTGGATTCAGAGACTGTTGAAATGATAATCTCACTTTTAACAGCAGTAGCTTCTTCTGCTGGTGTAGAAAGAGTATTTTCGTCCTTTGGACTAATTCATTCCAAATTGAGAAATCGTTCGGGACCTGAAAAAGCAGGAAAGCTTGTTTTTCTTTTCCAGATTATGAAAAAACAGGAAAATGAAGGTGAAGACGACTGAGGTATCTGCAGAAGCCAATATTTTAAGCTTCTCATGTTGACCTGGCTGACAGTCAATTTTTTTCTTAATTTCATTTAACTATTTTAGTTAAAAACAATTTTAACAAAAACAAACCTGATTTTAAAAAACTTGAATGTTTAACTAAATTCAAAAATTCATATGCTTGTTTTGTTAAAATATCATATGTTTACTGCTGAAGAAAAAAATCCAGAATACATAACGTTGTTGTTTTAGTTAAATAAAACAATTAAAATGTCTGTCTGGTGATGTTCTCCTCCTAATACAGCATGGCAAGAAAATCCTCCAAATATTAATGATTAACCTGTTGAACTGGAGATAGTTCACCTCCCAATGATTTCATAAATATCTGCTTCAACTACCTTTGGTAAATGAAATAACCAAACAATCATTCATTTTCTGATATAGTTGTAAAATTAATTTGAAAAAGTTTTCAAAATAAATCACTGTTTAAAAATGTATGTACCTTCTAAAAATGAAACCTACATCTATCTCTGAATTGTGAACAATATTTATTAAGGTTATAACACCCAACAAGAATGCACTTTTATATAGAAATCCATGATTAAATGAAGTCTTCCTGACTAGTGATTTAAATCAAATCCACTCTGTACAGCAATCTAAATTTTCTTGCCTATTTCCCTTCCAGAATTAAAGTGGCACAACGGTATCTTCTTCAACCCAAACATTCCCCATGAGCTGACAGGCCCAATCTCCAAAAGATGTAATTTTCACATGAGAGCTCTGTACTAGAAATACCTTAAATCATTTAAAAATCTTCAAGTAGCACAAACATACCAACAGTATAAAAACTCACTTGTTCTTAAGAAAATAAGATTTTTCCTTCAGATGTTGAAGGACTCTGGTGGGATCCTTAAGCTTGTTTAATAAAATGTCTTGTAGTATATCAACGCAAATCTGTAACAAACAGACTATTCCATTAGAAGAACAGTACAGAACCTTCCTGAAAAAGAATTGTGTGTTTTGTTAAGTGTATTTGTTTGTAAGTCTGGTAAACCCTCCTAGAGTTCTCCAGGTATTTCATGCAAATCCTGATGGAACAATCTAAACACCAGAAAAAACTCACTGGACTAAGTATGCCAAGGGGGTTGTGGTGTGTAGGTGTGTGAAGAAGCAGCTGTTTATCATGCAGCAAGACTGGAAGTATTCTGGTTTAGAACTAATACGAATTAGAATCTGCAGAGACATGCACAATGAAAGGCAGAAGAATTAGGATAAACCATTAGTGCTCCACAGTAAGTAAATAAACACAAGCAAAAATAAATCCCACTCGCCACTGTTTGAGGATTATGGAACATGCAACTGACATATTCCAGCCCACAAAACATATTTCCAGTATTCCAACATGCAGGCTACCAACCTCTGCCAGTGGTTCTACCTTTGTCACAAACTAGTGACGAAGGTAGAACAGTCCCTCCCAAAATTACCAGTCCCCTAATGTCAGAAATGTTAAACAAAAAATACACTAATATCTTGAACTGCATCGGGTTTAGTGAAGTTTTCCACCATCAAAATACAGCACAATTATGATGGTTTATTTGTTCAGATACCTTTGATAACTTTGGATAAATAAACTGTGGATTTAGCGCTCTGATCAGAAGTTGCAACCTTATCCAGGACGTATGCCAAACGGGTTACTTCTGCCATGATCAGTACTTGTTAAAAGGATTAGAAGAAATATTGAAGTACTAACCAACCTTCTTAAATTGTTTCAGAAAGGTAAATTTGATGGCACCTCTAAATATAAGCAAAACAGAGCATCATCTACCAGTTACCACAAATGTATGAGACAAACTAAAAAGAAAAGTATGTACTATAGTGTTGAGAAGCAAACATATTGTAAAACAAGCATTCTGAATATTTGTGAGAATTACCACTGTTGCACCTGGAACAAACGCATGTAATTTGAATCAGTGAATTACTCGTTCCAAAAATGTGGCACTATTTATTGAAATATGTATCTTCTAATAGACAAGCAGTATACTTGTGTAACAAAGATACGGTCATTGTCATTTTGTTGCAGTAATATGAAATGACTATTTTAAAATAATCAATTAAAGATATCATTTCAAATGAGAAAAGGTGTTAAGGGGACATCAATTTATTCTAAGTCTATGCAATACATACAGATTGAACACAGCAGTGTGATCACAGAGTGTATTTGTATTATTAATGGGAATTATGCAATAAATTGCTTTTTCAGTGCCGCAGGAGATTTAGTGCAGTGGGAATATCACACTAAAGGAAGAATCTAATGAAATTATTCTGTTTTCAAGAGGATCATAGGGGAAATGATTTACATTTTTTATTAGAAAAAATAATATCTGTAATTTTGCTTGTAATTCTGCTAATAAATCAAGCTTTTTTCTCTCTTACATTTTTTGTGCCCATTTAGACAAGACACGGCAGAAGCAGCAGGGGCGGAATTATCTTTAGCAAGTAAAATCACACTACTAGCCACAATTTGTCAAATCTTAAACAGCTTGTAAGTTTGGAATTTACCAACTCTGGGTAACTTTATTTTGCAGCAAGTGGATGTTCTCCTCTTTGTATTTCCCAACATTTAAAAGTCAGAGTAGCTAAGTAAAGCAGCTACCACTCAGTACCTTGAAGAGACAAAGAAATGTCTGGATCATTGATGAGACAAGATCACTCATGGGGAAAGATTCTCCCTCTCTCTCATATGCATCACAAAGATATTAGCTCTGATCAGGGATCCTAGAAATCCATTTCCACAAAAAATGCAAAATATGCATTTTTCAAGAATCTTTAGTTTTGACATTTTGTGAAAAAATAAAAACATATTAACTATTAACTAAATTTTACTGAAAGTACCAGTGTCACTTATTAAATGCGCACAACCTTCTCCTCTTGTTGTTGATTTTTGAATGCACTTTAAATTTACATACAGTAGAACCCCGTTTAGGCAAACCTCCATTACCCAGCTCTACATGTTAACTGAACCACCAGTCGCCCGGGGCTGACAGTGGCAGGGCTTGGGCGATCAACCCCAGGCAGCTGGTGGTTTGGTTAACACGGACAGCTGGATAATGGAGGCTCGGATAAATAGTGTTCTACTGTATACCAATAAAACATTGTGTTCAACTGATAGCTATACATATTGTGGCTTGGGAAACTAAAGTTCAGCGTCCATTCTAATTGCGGAAAAACACAGATTTTTATCGTTTTTTAATCAGAGAATTTGGGGTTTTTTTAATCACAGAAAACTAGGATCCCTGGTTACAACTGGCCAAAACCCTTTAGTCACCCAGTCAGTGCCACCCATAATGTATCAGTTCTGAAAGGCTGGGGGAAAAAACTAGGAACACTCATGCCATCTCCCAGAAAATGAGTAAGTGTAACCATTACTACTTTTGCCCTTTAAAAAAATAGATCAGTAGGATGCAATATGTTACCAGTGAATGAGACTTCCCAACATTAATGACTACTTCTGATTCCCTGAGCCAAAATGCCAGAGAGTTACCACTGGCAATATTCTGACTAGCAGCAACGGGATATTTAGAATATGTCAACAAGTCAAAGCTCTCTGATGCAGAACATGGAGAGGTTAATGTAAGAGGTAGACAGTTAACACAAAATCCACATTCATCAACTCCTTAATTGCATATAATCTTCTGCTCTTTTGTCATACACTTTTAGAGTATTTAATTGACAGTGGCTCGTATAGCCTCTCCTTTTTTTAAACTAACAAAGCATCCATCTTAAGCAGTTTGCCCACATCCTCTGAAAGTGAGGTTTCCTGTTCAACTGGGATTGCACGTAAAAATACAGCAAGACAAGAATAAGCCCTATTTACATGTGCATGCAAGATAAAAACAAAACTAAAATAATGTAATTTTATCCATGAGAGAAAAACACAAACACTCTCTAGGTACTTAAATGACTCCTCCTCCATCCCAGCTGTATATGAGTACTTCTCAAGTATTTAAAAATAGAAACAAATAGCTCCCTCTCCCCCTTCCTTCCTGGCATGTAGGAGAAATTGCTCAGTTTACAGGACGTGTTTGCATGTGGATTTCTTTGGTATGTGGAAAACGAGGGAAAGTTAAGTTGAATAAGTAAGTTTTGCATTTAGTTCTGAAAATGGTAAGGCCTATTGTCATTTTTGTTTAGGGAGAGAATTCCATAGTTTACATTCAGCTCCTTTGAAAGATCTCCTGCACTCACTCTCCCGCTCCCACACCGGATTACAGTTTCACTGTTCCAGTCAAACAGAACTGTTGTGGGAGGCAACCTCTCAGGTAGCCAGAACCAAGCCCACTGAGGGCTCTGAATACCTCTCAAACACAGAGTTCACAATATACAGATCTACACTTCACTAATGTACAGCACTTGGCATTTTCCCCTCCTCCTGCCTTTAGCTATTTTCCCAAGAGTTTCGTTTTCCAAGATGTTGGTACACTGTATCCAGGGGTAATAGAGATTACAATTTTTAATGGCCTAATATTTTGTGTTTTCTCAGATGGGACTTATGAATTGGTGGCAGTGCAAAAGCAGCGCTACCTACGTCATGTGCTGCACACTAAGGAGATTCAAGTGTTGAATCCTTTCCACTAACTGGGACCTGAAAATCCAGTTTTAGAGCTGGAATCTTCCAGTCAGCAAGATACCAAAGTTGGAGGTAATCATTCCCATTTTCCTTCAACAATATTAAACAGGGGTGGGTGAGATTTATAGCTATACTATACTAACTAAAAATAACCATACTCTGAGAAACTTTGCCATATAATAATATTACCTAGCTCTCATATAGCACTTTTCATCTATAGATTGCAATGTGCTTTACAAAAGAGGTAAGTATAATTACCCTATGTGGGTAAACAGAGGACAGTGAGTGGATGTGTCTTGGCCAAGCTCACTCAACATGTCAGTTAGTGGCAGAGCCAGGGAGAGAACCAGATTTCTTATTTCTATCTAGTGCTCTATCCACTAGATGACACTGCCTCCCAGTACAGTATAATGAATGTGCTGTCCCCCTCCCCCCAAAATAAATTTTCGGATCTTGCTCTGTTGCAGAAAAGAATGTTACTTTACACCACAGTTTTATTGATGAGATTCAAACATTTCCCCTACCAACCACATATATGCAAATCAGTTGCACCAAAGTATTTTTTACAGACAGAATTTGTTTCAAAATATTTCACTATTTAATAGATGCCTTTAAAAATCCTTTCTGAACCTTGCCCATTTTTATACTTTGGATTGGGAGCATTCAGTTAGGAGAATAATTTATAGCGATGTTGAACATACCTGTTCAAAATTACTTGCAGACTTAATTCACTGCAATTGTCTCACGCAAAGTAGACACAATAACTGAAGGAAACAGAATACATATATTTAATCTCAATATAGAAGTTGAAACAATATTTGCTGGCTAATGCCATAAGTTCTAATACTTTCATCTTTATGAGAAATTACTGAATCACACTTTTCATAAGTATAAATATCTTCCTGCTCAGAAACCTTCATGCACATTTTCTTTCCACTGGTATACTGGAGGAATGCTAAACAACAAGGACTTCCAGTAGTTAGGTTCAAGGTCAGTGCAACATTTTTTGTTTAAAAGCTACTGATAATTGTTTTTAGCTCTTGATGATACATTTCAGTTTGAATTTGCTGCAGCTCCTAAAAGATTCTTATTCAATAGGAGACAAGTTCCAGTGAGCAACTGTCCATCAGAAATCAATTCTTTAATAAGTGATTTATTCTCAAATTGCTGTTTGTATGTGGATGAATGGTGCCACCATACGACCTGCTGAATTCACATTCAACTGCAGCGAACAGCATATAACCCCTCACTATTTCTTCTTGCTTGTTTCTGTGGCTGTAGTATTCTTGAAAGAAAACTTGCAAGTAAGAGCTTAAATTATATGGGAGACAAAAGGGGATCCTGAAATCCAAAATAACTTGAAAAAGCTAAAGGAACTTTGGTCCTAAAACATCTCTCATCACTTATGCTAAAGGTGGTTATCCTGTCTGGTCTTTGATCCCTCCTATTTTACTGATATTAGAGGCTTGGACTTGGGCGGTGGGTCTCAAGATAAGATCACTTTCCTTCAAACCACCAAGATTATTTCTGCCTGTTTACAGAAGAACAGTTCACATACCGTCAACAGCTTCAGTACCTTGAGGTTACTAAAATGGAGAGACTTACTGCCTTTCAGGGACATAGAATTGAGTGTCATGGGTACGTCTGGCATAGTGCTGTTCAGCAAATTAAGATACACACATTACAAACCAGTCAGCCACATGAATTTTATATTAATATACTACCTTTTTCCCCCCTTTTTTGTCAGTTATCACTTGACATATTCTAGCTAGGGTTATGCCTTGCCATGAACCTCCCTTTGAACATTTGTGCTTACATTTTTTAGGTTAAGTCTCCTACCCATACATTTAACCTCCATGGGCTCTTTCATAAGGTTTCAGTAGGGTAACCATATGTCCTATTTTGGCCAGGACAGTCCCTTTTTTAAGCCCTGTCCCGGCTGTCCTGACTTTTTTTGAAAAAGTGGGACAAATGGGACAAACTTTCATAAAAAAATAAAATGAAAAAAATTAAAAAAAGGGCGGAGGTTACAAAGGAACATGTGGGAGGGTGGGCAGAAGTAGCGATGTCAACCCCGTTCAGGGGGAGGCAGGGCTCGGCAGAGGGCAGGCAGGGCTTGGGCAAGCACTGATGCCAGGCCCATCCAGGGAGTGGGGGGCAGGGCTTGTGTGAGCAGCTCAGGCCAGCCCCGCATGGGGAGGGCGCGGATAAGCAGCTCAGGCTAGCCTCATTTCCCTTTGGGAAATATGGTCACCCAAGGTTTCAGTGTTCTCACTGGCATATACAACGTTCAGTCCCATATAATGGCTAACGAACAGAGTCAGGTCAGCTTAGGGGAACTCTAGGTTAGCACAGCCATCTTAATTTTGTGCACTATACATCTATAGTGTTGTATGCTATTCAGTAAAAACTTTTAAAATATTAAAAAAACATTGCTGTGCTTGTTCACAATAGGTCCTTATTACTAATATGCTTATTTGCCAATATTGAAGATCGTGAAATTGACAACATCAGATTTATGACTCTTACTATGCAACAGGACAGACACACACATGATCATTTATTAGACTTCTGACAGTGAATCAGTTTATCGTAGCTAAGTATGTGATGGATTAAAATAGAACATCTATTAAGAAGAGGGTAAGTCTCTGTCAGTAAAATGTTATTTAAAATACTTTCACCACATCACGTTATGCAAGGACAATTTGTGACAATTGTTTCAATTACTTTTGTTTTCATCAGAGTGATGGTAGGAGAACTGATGTGGCATGAAATGATGCAATGCAGTGCCATACTATGTGGGCATCAGAGATGTGAATCTTCAACTCAGTCCCCTCATTCCTGGGCCAGCAAGTCTGGGAGTATGCTCAGGAGTCTCCTGGTCCTTCGTATCTGCTAATTCACTCTCCCTCCCCGACAAATTAATCCTTCTAGAAGCAATGTTGGCAGAACTGTTTGCTTGTGTACATGGGGAAAAAGACCAACCTAGCTGTAGCAAGTAATTATTCTAGAATAATGTCCACACGGGGGAGTTACAACAACATAGCTAGAGTAGTGTCTGTGTTGGTCAATTTCCCTGTGAATACAAGCACTATGTTAGCCAGAAGAGGCAGGATTCATAGTGGTAGTAGGAGAACTGATGTGGCATGAAATGATGCAATGCACAACATTTTTAGGGTACATTTCTAATGAGTACATACTGTTGCTAAGCACTGATCCTTTCTTGTGTCAAAATTTAAAAAATAGTAGCTAAAATCATAAAGCAATAATCTGGAATTTAAATTCCTTTTTCCTGATGTCAGTAATGATGTTTGCTGAAGAAATGTAAATGTCTTCTTCATTCAGAATTATTTTTGGTGGTTTTGTATTTTTCTAGAAAAATCAGCAAAGAAAAAAATTAAAAGCTAAAACAAAAAAACAATTCCTTCAGGCTAGAGGGACTCCCTCATAACCTGTTCAACAGAATTATAAACTATAGCTATTTGCCCAAGTTTCGCATCTGAACTGCTTCCAAAAGAATCATCCATCCAGGAAGTTGCTATGGAACACAAAACAAAATAAAAGTTTCCAGTTATCAGGTTACAGCAGGAGCACTCTGTATACACAGACCTTAACTAAACTGTTTACTGTATACTTTAATTTCTGCTAACTAAACTGCCTCCTTAAAATCTGTGCAAACCATGGATCCCAAAATTTGTGACAATTGTTTCAATTACTTTTGTCTTCATCAGAGAGTGTCTGTTGTTGCCCTCAGTTCTACCACCACCACCACCAATCCTGCCTCTTCTGGCTAACATAGTGCTTGTATTCACAGGGAATCTGACCAACACAGATACTATTCTAGCTATGTCGTTATAACTCCCCCGTGTGGACATTATTCTAGAATAATTACTTGCTACAGCTAGGTTGGTCTTTTTCTCCATGTAGACGAGCAAACAGTTCCTGCTATCGTCTGCCAACATTGCTTCTAGAAGGATTAATTTGTCAGGGAGGGAGAGTGAATCAGCAGATACGAAGGACCACGAGACTCCTGAGCATAATCCCAGACTTGCTGGCCCAGGAATGAGGGGACTGAGTTGAAGGTTCACATCTCTGATGCCCACATAGTAGGGCACTGCATCACTTCTAGACTACTGTGCTATCCCATGACATTTTAAAATAAACGTTATGATTCTAAAGTTTAAATAAAACTGTAGGGAATTCTTTTTTGTTTCCTTGTATTTATAGTTTATAACTCAGGGAAAGTGCCAAGCTGACCGAATTAAAACTAAAATCTACTTGTCCCCAAAACAGAAACAAGGCCAATTGCAGTAACAACTTCCCCACCCAACAGTATGCCTCAACTCTGAGTCAGGAGAGACAACCTGCAGGGATGAACAGACAGCTCAGTCTCTATGTACATTCAGTCCTTAGCCACTCTGCTGAGATTGCCAGTTAATGCATTTATACACCATAGTACCAGAGTCACAACAAGTGTGCCAATTAGTACGAGCTGTCATGATGTTTTTTGTGATGAGATACCCAGAACTCAAAAAGACATCTAAGAGCCAAAGGTAAATCAAAAAGACAAAGGGGTGGCCTTACTAATAAAGTCGAAGGGCCGGGCTCTGGTGAGAAGCCCCAGATGCTGGTGAGGGTGCAGGGATTTCTAACAAGATATTCCATCTTTTATAATCACCTGCTGAAGCTCCACCCCCTATATGCTGGAAGTTTGAAGGAATTTTGTCTCCTTCCCTGAAGAACCTCTGTGGCTATCAGAAGGGGTCTCTGCTACTCAACCCTTGGCCTAGCTTCTTCTTTCTTTTTTTTTTTTTTTGTTGCTTTCTCTGTCCTTGTGTGCGTCTGGTGACGATATAGCTTTTACAGGCAGGAGAAATATGAATTTGACATGATTCTTGAGAGTTACACTGCTGTTTACAAGATTTTGAATATTAACAATTAAACTGACAAGAGTCTTTTAATTCTACTCTGCTGCTTGGTAAATTTGTGAAAATTCAGGAAAACAATGTTGTGCATCAATCAGCTTACATTCAATTCACAATTGGATGGTTATGTTCACAACTGTAAGAGGCAGAAAATTCATTTTTTAAAAATAAAGCTTAATTCTTGAAAAATTGATATCTTTGGGCCCCACACTCACAAGCAAAAATGTCCCACTTGCCAGTGGATTGTGAATGCCCTGACTTTCAAATGTTTGTATTCATGATGGATTTTTAAAACACAAACAACACAATTGCATCCTGAGTTGCATCTATTAAAAAGTCAAATAAAAATGTAAAAAGTCAGAGCCTTTCTGGAAGAGCCTCACCATTCTTTACTAAACTGAAGTAATATTTTCTTCCATGGGAGTAAGAATATTTAATTCAGTAATTCAATTATACTTAAAAGTGAGCTGCAAGTTGTTTAATCAAAACTCACTCAACCAGTAATGAACCCAAAGGCAACATAATAGGGGCACTTAGCACATTATTTTAAAGTTAACATTTTTCTCTCTAAAAAGTAAATTTTCTCCTCTGCATTCATGGGCTAGCAGTTTTCATGATTAGTTTTTTTTTTTTTTCCCCTATCTAGTTACTCAACACATTCAGTAAGTTACATAAAAATCAAAGGTTCAGAAAGCACAGCAAATCCTGGCAAAACAAAAACACTAATCAAACTGCAGTATCTGCTGATGTGCAGTGTCAACTGCTATCAAAGCACTTCTGCCAAAATAGCAAAAAGGTCAGGCAATTAATGATGGTTAGACCAACAGGCAAATGGGGATAACTGATATTTTACCTGATCTTAAAAATAACTTTAAAAACTAGCATTTGTAAAAACATATATATATATATATATATATATATATATTTGATTGTGTCTTTCTCCCACCACATTTCACATGCAATTTGTCTTCTTAGGCCAGAGTTTGCCAACACTTACACACGTTTAACTGTACATATGAGTAGTCCTACTGACATAAAGGCATAAAGATAAGCACCTACATAAATGTATGCAGGATTCGGGGCTTGGACTGTAAGATTTTCAGGACAGGAACTGATATAAATAGCAGTTGCATCAGAAAAATGAAATTTTAAAACTAATTACACACTAAAATTGTAATTTTCACATTTTGCAAAACTGAAGCTTTCTTCAAATATCTTTTTTTCTTTCAATTCCATTATAGCTTTACTTGGTCTTATTACCAAGTGACTCTTCTCCAAAGCTAATTATTATTTAAAACACACTTTGTTTTTACAATGAAGGCTAATGCCCAAAAGAATGAACAGCAATACCCAGATTTCCTAAAAACATCTTGCGAGGCAATTCACAACATCAGGAGAAAGAGTGGTCAGAAACTATACAAAAAATAAAAAATATACAACACGTAGAGCTACTGTGACCACACACAGTCAGACTGCAATGTCAATAAGAATGTTGGTTGCTGAAATTTTTCCTTCAGGTTCTTTATTATACTTTTTAGAGCCTTCCGATAGTATCTCTTTTCCTTCCCATTGTGTTAGCCTCTTTTCTGTCTTTCAGGCTAAACAGCAGTGCTCATAGTAAGCAGCACTTATATACAAACTTTTATTTTATCCTTTTTGGCACTGCTGAACAAAAATATTAGACTTTCTCACAACGTGTTTTGATCTATTGCTAGTCCCTCACAATCCACACAAGATTTTAGAAAATGTTGGATGACAAGCTGCCAAAATATTCTAGTGAATAAAAATAGCATTAAATGGTAGGAAAACCACCCAAAACAAAATACAGCCATGTTGTTTATTTTGGTATTAAAATAGTTAAAAGGTGGAAGGCAGCTTTCCAGGGAAGAAATGGAAAAAAAGAAACTACAGTGAACTCACACTGTGTGAGATTTTGGACTTGTCTACATGGGGAAATTATTCCAAAATAAGGAAGAGCATGCATTTAAAGCACAATAGCTATTCTGGAATAGCTCTCTGTATGAACATTCTTATTCTGGAATAAGTGTCCCTACAGGGTCCTATTGCAGAATAACTTATTGTGGCCCATTTCCCTGTATAGACAACTCCTTAGCGATGCAAGGATAGTGCTCAAAGCTATTAAAATCATTGGGGCAGAAACTCCATTGCTCTTGAACTATAATTGCCAGAAGGTAGCTCTAAATTACTCTCAAATGCAACAGTACTTTAGGAGCTGCTCCACAACCAAGAAAAGCTTTAACTATACAATGTACTCTGGTCCCTTCCACTGCACTGGGGGCTGTGAGGAGGGAGCAGCATAGCTCTATTCTGGCAGGTCTGTGGCACCGAAGGAAAAAACCTTACACCAGGAGTATTCTCCGGTGGCTGAGGCTGCCCTTTATGTTACTCTGCCAGTGTAAAAGGGCTGCAGAATACAACAGAATTTAGCCCACTGAATTTACAAGTGAAAGACTTCTTCAATCATCTAATCATTCGTCTGCCAGTGCAGGACTGTTCCCTACTGTATGTATAAGATTATCAGATTAAAAACTATATTAAAAATCTATGCCTCTATAGCTAGCTAATATCATTTTAGGCTATTACAAACATTAAAAATCAAACCTTTCACCATTGGTATGGTTGGTTTTCTCCCCCAACACACCTTTCTCTTCAACTTACAAAGTGAGCGTCCAGTCATTTTCACTTTTTGATGCTCATGCACTAGCATGATTCTATATTTGGGCTGCAAACACTGCATTACTTTCATAGCTTATTAAAAATATAGAACATACAGTCCTGTTACTAAAACTTACTGGTTTGTAATTTATAATTTTAAAAACAACAAAACACAGAACTAAAACTATATTAGGTTTGGTCTACACCACAGACTTATGTCAGTATAACTACATCGCTCAGGAGTGTGGAAAATCCACAGCCCTGAGCGACAGTTATACCTACAGTCCTGCAAATTTGCTGATACCCGCTTTATATTGGCAGATATCTGCATCTGTTTGCGGATCACAGATGGATATGGATCCAAATTTTATATCTAGAGCCCTGCAAATCTGCAGATACCTGCTTTATATCCAATCCACAGATGCAGATATCTGCAGACCACATTTGCAGATTGGGGATTGGATGCGGATACAAATTTTGTATCTGTTCATGGCTTTAGTTATACCAACCGACCTCCTGGTGGAGACAGCTCTATGTTGATGGGAGATCGTCTCCTGTTGGCATAGTTACTGCCTCTTGAGGAGGTGGAATACCTATGCCCACGGGGACAAAGTAGCATCTTCATTAAGTGCTACACCTGGACTGCTACAGTGCTGTATGTGTAGACAATCCCTAATTAGTATGTAGCACAAGTGAACCCCAATCTCATCTGGTGCTTCTGGGTGCTACCACAGTACAAATCATAAATGGCAGTACCTTTTAAAATGAGATGTCTACCATTTCTTTTCAAAGACTATTTCAGTCTAACAGATCATCTCACTGTGAGAAAGTTTTTCCTGATAGACCACATTTTCTTAATTCTACCCCATTAGTCTTAGTTACATTTTTGGCAGAACAAAAAGGGAACTGCTCTGCCTCCTTACTGTTTACATGCTTAATGTTCTGGTACATCTTTACGTCTCTCACACTCCTCTTAGTATTTAGGCAAGCTGTACATGTTTATAGATTTGCTCACGTTCCTTTGTAAGTCCAAGTTGGACTGTAAGGTGGGGAATTTTTTTTCCTCACTCATTTTCTTTCTATTACTTCTAATTTTTCTACCCTTCATCGTTTCAAAGGGCCCCTCCCCTGCCTTCATAGTGACATTTCAAGTATTTGTAGACAGTTATATCACTCAGGCTATGCAGTTAGCTATTTTAGTCTTCTCACAGCTTCATGACAATTTTGTGGAGAGGGTCCAATTTGTCAGGGATGTTCTTGACACCGAGGTGCTAAAAACTAGTCAGTTATACCCCTGCCTACAGTAGCTCAACACAGCATTAATTCTGTGCGACCACATCACACTGGGAACCTACCTGGTTGCCAAGCCAGTAGCATCACAGCTGTTTTTCAACACACAAGGGAATGCACAACCCCTCTCCTCCTCCCCTGTACCTGGGATTAGTTTGCACCACACTATTTACACATTAACGCTTGTATTGGGCCAGGGGCGGCCACGGGGCTTTACAAAAGCCATCGCTTAGCCAGGCTTTGCCACAAGGCGATTACCAGCTAAAGGGCAGGAGGGTTTCTGGCCGGCATCTGCTGTAACTCCGCTAGCCTGGCCCTGGATGGGGCTAGGCCCGGCTCCCAGGACAGGCCCGGCCGCCTCCACCACGCTGGGGGTGGCAGCTCCCGCAGCAGCGAGCGGCGCCAGGGCCCAGTCTCGGCGCGCCGGGGTCAGGCTGCCCGCGAGGTGCCCAGGCAGGGGGGGCGGCGCCGGACCCCGGCCAGGTGCGGGGCCTGCGCCCTTCGGCAGCCCTCGCGGCTGGGCCCGGGCCTCGGCCTCTCCCCGACCCCCCCTCCCGCCGCCGCCGCCGCCGCCGCCGGGGCCAGCTCCTGCCGCTGCCCATCCCGGTACCTGAGTCCCTCAGCGCCGCGCTGACCGGCTTCTTGGGACGCACACGCAGCCGGGCCGGGAAGGAGGCCGCGCCGCCTGCTGGTCGGAGGCCGCCTGCACCGCTCACGGCGCCCCCTGGCCGCGCGGCGAGGCGCCTCGGCCCGTCCCGGGGCAGTCGGCGCGGGGGCCCCTGAGTACGGCGCTGCCCTAGGGCCAGCCTGCTGCGGCGCGGCGCGGCCCTGCGGGGAGACGGCGGCCCTGCACGGCAGCTGGAACTGGCGGGGCCGCCGCACCCCTTGCCTTGAGGCGGCTTCCATTAGGTACCGCAGTGGGCCCCCCTTATTCCTGTCCGCCGTGCCCTCCCCGCCCCCCCGGAGCCAGGGCCGAGGGCTGGGTCGCGGGAGCAGATCCCCCGCCACGGCCGGCGGTCGGGGGCCCTGGCGCGGGCCGGGAGTGGATCCCCGGGCGGGGAGCCCGGGGCCGGGCCAGGAACCGAGCTGGGCGGTGCGCCCTCCCTCCCCACCCCCTGTGGGGGGCTGTCCTGGGCCCCAGCCGTGCCCCCTTAGGGGGGACACCCCACAGTTGGGGGATCGCTGATGTACAGGGTTTAGTTTAAAGAACAGGAGGACTTGTGGCACCTTAGAGACTAACAAATTTATTAGAGCATAAGCTTTCGTGAGCTACAGCTCACTTCATCGGTGGCTTGCAGCACCCCCCACTATAAACCTTGTTCTAGCAGCCCTGGGGCCAATCCCTGCGAGCTTTGATCGGGCAGCGAAGCCTGGCTGCAGGTGCGGGGACCAGGGCAGGGAGCTAAGCTAGCACATGCCGCCCCACACGCCTTACTCCAACTCACACCTTGCTCAGGTAGGGCGTCTAGGGGTGCTTCAGTCACAGCTCCTGTCTGCAGTGTTCATGGACAACTTCAGGGGTTCGGGTACCAAGGCAATGCCTGCCTTAAAATAACAGAAATAGCTCATCAGTCTTGAAGTGATAGCAACTAGCCGTTAGCATAGGAACATAGAAACTGCCACACTGGATCAGAGCAGACCTCCATCCAACGCAGCAGCCCGTCTCCAACAGTGGCCAGCACCAGATGCCTCAGTGGAAGGGGTAAGAACCCCACAGTCAGTGGATGTGGGATGGTGTGCATCCCCACATTAGGTCCATCCTGATCTCTAATAGTTAGAAAAATGCACCAGCATTTAACATAAAGGTTTGTTTCAGCTCAGTAACGCCTAAAGAAGTGGTTATACACTTAAAACTCTTGCATCTACAACCGCCTTTGCTATATTAGAAGAAATTATTTCCATGTGGGCAAGGTTTGTAAATTAACTTGGTAAACTTGCTAATTAATGAGCATGCAGCTCTTTAACCCTCAGCTTTTTAAAATCTCCTAACGGAAAAGAAATATCCTCTTTACAACATGGCTGCCTTTAAAGAAAATAAAAGTGGCACCGATACTGAATTTGCTTGTAAAAGCAGGCTAGTTTGCTCATAGCAGCATGCTAGAAATTAACATGAGGGGAAAAGTATTTCACCAGTATGCTGAAGAGTGACATTGGGACTGTTCAGGGCTGCTGTCAGAAGCTACAAACTAGTTTTATAAGAACGTAAGAATGACCATACTGGATCAGACCAAAGGTCTATCTAGCCCAGTATCCTGTCTTCTGACTATGGCCAATGCCAAGTGCTTCAGAGGGAATGAACAGAACAAGTAATCATCAAGTGATCCATCTTCTGTCCCCCATTCCCAGCATTATGCCTGCTTTAATAGTGCCTTATAATTAAGGCTAAGATTTTGTCATGGATATTTTAGTAAAAGTCAGGGATAGATCCCGGGCTTCCATGAATTTTTCTTTATTGTCCGTGACTTGTCTGTGACTTTTACTAAAAATATCCATGATAAAATGGGAAAGGACTGGGCAGCTGCAGGTGGCTGGGAGCCCTGGGGCCCCACCACACTTGGGGGCTCAGAGCTCCAGGGTCCCTCTTCCCCGCCCCCTGCAGTGGAAAGCTACAGTGTCCCCCTCCACAGCAGTGGAGAGTTGCGGGAATCCCCCTGATGACGCAGTGGGGAATAGTAGGGATCTCCCTGCCCCCCCATGGTGGCTAGGGGCTCTGGGGGTCCCCCTGCCTGCTCCCCAGCAATGGGGAGCTGCAGGAATCCCCCTGATACTGCTGCAGTGGGGAGCTGTGGGGGGCCAGGGGCTCCAGGGGTCCCCCTGCAGCAGAAGGGAGCTGCGGGGATCCCCGACACCACCATGGTAGGGAGCTGTGGGTGTACCCCTGTGACACTCTGTACCTCAGGGGAATACCCTGCACCGCCATGTTCATTGTTATAAAATGATTGTGTGGTATCCAGTGCAAATTTTGTCATGTAGAGTGTCTTCGGAAGGCTCATGATGCACTGAGCATTGTTGTTATAATAATCTTATAGTAATGTTGTAGGCTGCAATTTCATGTATATAGTTATGAGGCTGCAAATGTGTCCTCATGGCTTAAAACAAGTCCGGGCAAAACTCTCCAGGAACAGAGGGGCAGTTCACACCTCATCAGGGCATGAATAGGACAAACCGAGCCCAGCCTCACAGGAACAAAGGACACTGGCCTAGGCAGCAACAAAGGATCTGTTGGACTCTCGAGTGAGTCATCCCCGTTCCCTTGGTCAGTTTGGAACTACGATGAAGTAATGCTCACCTGACCCTGCAGGGGAGGGGGGGGCAAAGCCAAGAGGGAAGAAAGAACATGATAAAAGGGAGAGACGTTTGCCATGCGCTCTCTCTCTCTCTCTTCCACCTCCATCTACAGGCACCACCACCAAGCGAGTGAAGCGCTGATTAAAGGGGAGAGCCTGGCTGAAGGGCAACCAGCCAGCCTGTAGTGAGAAGCATCTAAGTTTGGAAGGGCACTGAAAGTGTTAAGATCAGCTTAGAATGCGTTTTGCTTTTGTTTCATTTGACCAAATCCGACTTCTTATGCTTTGACTTATAATCACTTAAAATCTGTCTTTTGTAGTTAATAAATTTGTTTGTTCTACCTGAAGCAGTGTGTTTGGTTTGAAGCGTGTCAGAGACTCCCCTTGGGATAACGAGCCTGGTGCACATCAATTTCTTTGTTCAACTGATGAATATAAGCTTGCAGCGTCCAGCGGGCATAATTGGGCACTGCAAGATGGAGGTTCTGAGGGTTGTGTCTGGGACTGGAAATATTGGCTAGTGTCATTCGGCTGCACAATCCAAGGAGCAACTTATATGTCAGAGGCTGTGTGTGAACAGTCCAGGAGTGGGGGTTCTCACAGCAGAGCAAGGTAAGGCTGGCTCCCAGAGTTGAGGATTGGAGTGACCTAGCAGATCACCAGTCCCGATAACACCAGGTAAACGTCACACCCTCTTCCCCTCATGATGGCCAAGAGCTGTGGGGGTCCCCCTGCCATGCTACGGCAGCCGGGAGCTGTGGGGGTCCCCCTGCCACCATGGCTGGCGGGGAGCTGCGGGTGTCCCTCTGTCCCCCACAGCGGCTGGGAGCTGCATGGTATGCACCCTGCCTGTGGCAGCTGGGTGCTTGGGAGCCGCTGCCTCAGGCAGTACGTCACAGGTCCCTGCCACAGGGGCTGAAATCATGGAGGTCTTTAGAAGTCCTGGATTCCATGACTTCTAAAACCTCCATGACAAAATCGTAGGCTTACTTATAATTCATCATTTTTTGGCCTTAATTTAGCATAAAATGATAAATCTTTTTTTGTTTGTGCTTCTTTTGGTAATTCTCACTTTCCACTGACATTTCTTAATAAGGTTTTGTACTTTTTTATTTTTAAAACAATGATCTTAAGAATGTAATTTTCAATCATTTAAAAAGAAGTTCATCTCAGGCCACTTGGAAAAAAAAATAGTGCTGGCGAAGGTGCCACATAGACAGCCTTGGAACTTTAAGTCTTCACTATGTACAGAACAGGTACAGCACGGCCAGGGGCTGTGCAAGCTTCCCGCACCTTGAGGAACACAGTCTATCCCAGATAAGTTTCGTGCATAAGATTAATTGCTAGTGATGTTACTGTTTCTCTTTGGACAGTCACAGATTCTTTTCCCTCACAGAGAACTGGTTATAATATCTTACATATATACTTAGTCTGATCTTCATTTTGTTTTGAATTATTTCTTTCACAGTGCATTTTCTTTTATTCTCTTCACAAAACTTTGTCTTCTTTACAATGGAGTAACAATTTGTTCAGACCATTTCACAGGGACCTGTTACGCAATTCCCCTTACGGTCACAGATCTACTGGAGTCTTTAGCATTCATCTTAGTCAGCATTCCCATGATAAAAGTGTGCACCTACAGGTTAGGCTGGTCTACAAATGCTGTTGCTGGGGCATAAGAGCAAGTTGTGACACTTTTGAAATTCTTTCCTCTACATCATGTAGTGGTTAAAGTGTATTCTGCCCTATTTGGAATTTATTATAGGCCCCCATGATAAAAGTAACACATTTCTAAATGTTTACTGTCCATCTACCATGGCTGGTCTTGCACTTTGACAGGAATCAAAGGAATATATGCATCAGACATAAGTGAAACACTTGGATCATTTTGAGAATGGGCAGCAGGTAGCATAGGCAGGGGAAGGCTGTGCCTCCCCAAACAGCCTGGTGTAGTCCCGCCCACACTCTGCCCCCAGACACTCTCTTGCCTGCTTCAGTTCCCTTCCCGCTCTTCTGTGGCCGAGAGGCTGGGGCAGGCACACAGGCTGGGGCAGGCACACAAGGCTGGGGCTGAGACCATGCTGTGCCACCCGTCCATGGGGGTGCTGGGATTGGGCTGCCCGCCCAGCGCTCTGGGGCTGGGGGCACTCAGTCTGCGCTGTCTGCATGGCGCTCTGGGGCTGGGGGCGCTCCGTCTGCGCTGTCTGCATGGCGCTCTGGGGCTGGGGGCGCTCCAGCCATGCCACCCGCCCAGTGCTGGGGCTAGGGGCACTCCGCCGGTAGGGATGCTCTGGCCACACCGCCCACCTGGCCCTCCACAAAAGTGTGTATTTTTGTTCATACTGGAGGGTTGGTGCGAGTGGAAAGCAGTGCTCGGTCTATGAATGGTTCTTCCTGCTGGTTCCCGTTGCTAAGGGGCAGATGAAAGTTTGGGTTTACTGGGGCAATAAAGACTTATCCTAGTTAACTGTTAAATACAAGCCACTGCTTGGAACTTAAGCCTGCCCCAGAAGGAACCTGAGGTACGAAAATGATAATTAGAGACTTTTACTAAACAACAGCAAAGGTTCTGATCTGATTCTTGATGTTTGTTAAAGCTTAATACCAACAATATTTCTTACTCATTGTTAACATTTTTTGGCATTCAAATGATTTCCCATCACATGCTGCTAAAAATGTTTGTACATTTTTAGAAGTAGCAGCTGTTACTATTAAGACTATAATGGACTACAGGTAATTTAAATTATTTTAAAGCAGCAATGATTTCATTCTTCAGAATGACAGTATAATGGGTATGATTAATGAAGATAATTGCTACCATCCACCGCTTAAGCAAAAGGTGGCTATTTTAGTTATTAGCATTGTTCTACTGTTCATTGTAGGCCTGTGCCTTTAAGTTTAGTATGAGATCCAGCTGAAAACTTTAAATCTTTAGAAGAACATTTCAAGCAGTTAAATGATGAGTAGCAATTACTAAACATCTATTATACCCCTGACAAATCTTTCCCTATTGAAGTTCATCAGCCAATTTGTATCATATGTACTGTAATTTTCTACTGTCCAGTTATTTAAGTGTTGAGCTATGTGAATTTACTAAAAACAGTGATGTTTATTTCTAAAAATAGCACAAGTTGTAGATAATTGAAACAGATCAGACTTCAAAGTTGAGAACATGAAAGTGTTGTAAAGCACTTCAAACTGTTAACCCTTTTTAAAAACTGACTAGATCAACATCCACTTCATTTGTGAAGTACTGTCCTGTTCATAAATCCCACTATCAACTTTTGTGATTTTACAGAGACATTTTCCTAGTTTAAACAGCCTTTTGCCCCTGTTGCTGTGTGAAAGTGTGAAGCTCTGGGATACAATCCAGATCAATGAGGGGTTGCGTCACCGCGAGCTCTGCAACCTTGGATGCCTCACAAGCTTTGCTGTTATAGCTCCCAACCTGGGTCGCTCACAGACAGCATGCAGGTCACACCCTAAGTGTCTGTGTAGCACTTCTGCAGCCCTCGTCCAGCAGTTCTGATCCCAGCAGCCTGACAGCAACACTCCAGTCACTCTCTGGCTTCCACCAGCCTTGGTTACTACTTCCAGGATCACCTCAACACAGTGATTTCCCCCAAAATGTGTGTTCTGCACTGTCCAGCCCTTTTCTGGATAGGTCAGATATTGGAGGTCTGTTGCCCAACATTCAACAGTTTGTTACTTCAACTGGAGTTACCAAACAGTTCAATCATAAGGATCTGCACACCATACCACAAAGCACGGACAAACACAACACATGGTCAGAAGAATCATCCAGCCCAACTTCGCATTCAGTCAGACTCCTGCAAGCTGGCACAGAAGGATTCCTGACAGTCCGCATCGTATCCACCCCACCAGCTTGTGCAAAATATTGGGATCAAAAACTGGTCAAAGATTGGCCAGGTGAAATTCGCACGGTCTGCAGTGTGCCCTAGAGGCAGCCAAGAAACCTCCCTCTCAGTAGTTCTTACAACCCAGGGTGCCTCGACTGAAAAAGTTCTCCCTGTAGCTTCGTCCTGTCTGAAATTAGGGACCAAGAACAGCCTTAGCATAACCGCTGGGCATGGACTCATCATTTTAGAGATTACATTTTGAAGGACTATATATATGAACTCTTAAGCACTTGTCTACACAGGGAAACAAACCTGGAAAAGCTAGTGAAAAATAGTTATTGTGATTTAAATTCACATCCTAACTATTTTGCACTAACTTCCCCATGAATTCCTTGTGTAGACAAGTCCTAACACCTTTAAATATGTTCTTAGGCATATCAGCAGCCAATGTAGATTCCACAGTGTGGGTTAATAGGCATAACTGATTCCCTTGCTCTTATGCCAGGAAGTACATTAACAGCTGCATTCAGCAAGTACTGCAGTCTCCAGATCAGCATCAAGGGAAGCTCAATTAGGAGCATGGAGGCATTGCAGTAGGCTTGCTGCCCTTGATAAGGAAGAGCATAAATGATCATGGCAAGGTATGTGTCCAAGGGAAATGGGTGGCCCTCTCAGATAAATCCAGAGATGGCAACACTGAGCTGCACTCAACCACAGTCACAATATTTAAACCAACACTCTTAACTAATAAAACCTTGTATTTTAATACAAAATAAAATTCTCCAGCTCTAACATTTCAGTAGACTTTTCTGTTTTAAAAATTTCTAATTTCAGTTATAAAAATACACAAGAAATGTAAGATGTTTTTATGTTGCCCTGTCTTCACTTTTTCTTCAAATTTGTAGCAAGTTCTAACTTGAGGGTGCAGGTAACTGAATCTTTAAAACTACAAGATCAAGAATGTTATAATTGTCAAGGAATTAGAAAAATGTATAAAGTATTGTTAAATTGAAGACTATTTTAATATAATTGATACTTTGCAACATATTTTTATAGGCAGTTCTAAAGAATCTATCACAAATCTTCCTCTCTTATCTTCTCAAAAACACCATCCTCTTTATTTGGTCTAACCAAAATCCTTTTTCTTGGTATAAAACCAGAGTGAGCTATCTGCAGAGAAACAAATACACAGTTAAATACAGTAAGAGCACACAAATTACAGTAACCACAAAAACCAACAGATATTCAGAGACAAGTATGAACATTAATGCAACTAAAAAAAGTTTCCTCCTTTCCCCCCCCTGCTGTGGGTGATGGCTTATCTTAAGTGATCACTCTCCTTACAGTGTGTATGATAAACCCATTGTTTCATGTTCTCTGTGTGTGTGTATATAAATCTCTCCTCTGTTTTTTCCACCAAATGCATCCGATGAAGTGAGCTGTAGCTCACGAAAGCTTATGCTCTAATAAATTTGTTAGTCTCTAAGGTGCCACAAGTACTCCTTTTCTTTTTAAAAAAAGTTTATCAGACATTATCCTATTTTACTGATGCAGTGTATGGCACTTCTAGGTCGGCATTTAGGAGACAATTGCTCATTGTTTTCTGCTTCAATGATTAAAACTCATTTACAGTAATGTTTGTTTCAATGCTCTAAAGATGGGACAAATTGGGACATTGGGGCTGCTATTTATTGGTGTTATGCCTGAATAATAATGTCCCAGTCCAGCAAATACTTACAAGTATGTGCTTAACTTTAGTATGTGAGCAATTTTATTGAAGTTAGTGGGAATAGTCACATGCTTAAACTTAGACATGTGGGTGTGACACTCTGTACCCCAAAGCAACACCATGAAACCCTCATATTTACCATGGTGACACGATATATTTTGTACAAAGTATGTCTCGTGAGGTATCTTTTTAGAAGTCTTAATCTGTTGAACATTAATATCCTGTTAAACTGTATGTGCAGTCATTGTATGTGGAGTTATGAAGTTTTGCTATATGTATGTTACTGAAATATGAAGTTGGAGACACCCACAACCAGTTTACATCTTAGCAAAGAAACAGCATGGAGTTTCCTTCCACGCAGACTGCCAGTCACCTTGCTCCCAGCTGTAAACACTTAAAGTGGGGGACAGGACTATAAAAAGAAGTGGCAGACACCCCTTCTCTCTTTCCCTGTGTGTCTCTGGTTGCACGTCAGACGACAAAGGAAAACAGCCATTGGACTTGGGTGGGAAGGGAGGGCCTGACCTTAGAGTTTGGTCAGTAATCTGCTGGAGCATATGGTGACAAACTTTGCTTGAATCTAATATAGTTTGTTAAGTTAGGCACCAGTAAGCAGTTTCTCATTATTTTTCTTGTAACCATTTCTGACTTTTATATATCTTATTACTTATCCTCACTTAAAATCTCTTTGTAGTGAATAAGCTTGTTTTATTTTATCTAATACAGTTGTTTAAGTTGAAGTGTTTGGATAATTATTTAAAATGATAAACTGGCATATTATTTCCTTAAAGGAATGAGACACTTAATATATTTGTGCTATCCAGGAGAGGGCTGGGCAGTACAAGACATACGTTTTGGAGGGAAGATCTTACACTGGGGAATTTTTCAGGTCACCCTGCAGCATAAGTATAGCTACTAAGAGCCCAGGTGTGGCTGGCTGGCTGCAGAACACACAGCCAGATCTGGGAATGACTTACTTGCTGGAGGCTATTTGTGAGCAGTCCAGGTTGGAGGCTATGGCAGTAAAGCAGTACAACAGGCACCCCAAGGCAGAGATGACAACTACTCAGGGCTTGTCTTCACATACAGCGCTGCATCTGTGCTGCTGTAGCACTTTAGTGAAGACGCTACTACGCCAAAGCAAGAACTTCTCCTGTTGGCGTAGTTAATCCACCTCTCCGAGAGGCGGGAGCTATGTCAATGGGAGAAGGGTGGATTTTTCACACCCCTGAGCAACGTAGTTATACTGATATAAGTCTGTAGTGTAGACCTGTCCTCAGTCTGGATTGTACTCCACTATGTCACTCACTTCACTGACCTGACTTTGTTGGACGCTGGATTTTTTACTCTTCAGGGATTCAGGCATCTCAATCTGCTACACAGAGTAATTAAATTTAAAAACACAGTAAACTCAAAGAAAGCAAGTATACAGACAAACCACATTGGGCCTGGCCCAGTTTCCATTGAATCCAATGGGAGCAGGAGCAGGCATTAGTTCATTTATTGACACTTTCTTAATCTGGTTCAAAGTCACCATAGCTACTAAATAGTAGTACCAGCAGCAGCTGAAAATCAGCCATCATTGCAACATTTAAAATGTTAGCATATCTCTACTACAAATAATTTAGGGCTTAAAGATTAAATCAGTTTCAAAATTGGTCTCTGTCTCTGTTTACCCAATGTTTATTTATTAATTGCTTAAAACGGAACATAGAAGTCATTTTTTGCCTTCCTGTCCACTTTAATGAGCATGGTGATATCATAATCCAAGTACTAACCCGGCAGCACACATGCATTCTCTTCCTTTCACTTCTTAAAGAAAAAGAATTGAACATAACAACTGTTCTACAATACCGTTAAATTTCAGAAAGTCAGCAAAGGTATTGACATTTATCACTCAGTCACTATAGCTAAAACCGCCACAGAAACACATCTTGTGGGATAAGTATAAAATTAAAGAATAATTTGGTCAAGGATATGTATATGTGCTGTAAAGAAGGCCAGAATCATCAAGTAAAAAGTCCATGAGAATAAGTAGTATTAGCTGTAGTGTGGGAAGGATGTATGGTTCCAAAAGTAACTAATAAAATAAAGAGCTCCAGTAACAAGACAAAGAAAAACTGTCTTAAAAGAAACAAGCCCAAATCTTCCCATCGTTCTGCCGGTAAGCAAGGAATGGTAAGCAAGCGGGGACAAGATAAGAAAGGAAAGGCCTTGGGAAGAAAGAAGGCTGTAAATCTTATCTGGATTAAGTGTGAACTGTCTCAAATTTGTTTTTAGCAGAAGTCAGTAATGGCAAGGACATCACTTGTTTGTTAAAGGATATAAAAAGTAAACTCTTAAAAGGTTCATTGCTAATACCTGCCTTACCACATTGGAGCCAACCAATATGGGTCTAATCTCTCCTGGGTTTAGCCCATTTGAAAATATCTTAATCATATGCTTATAAATGTTTTGTTACTGTCTGGACGTAGTAAATTGCTTATTAGTTAGGCTTTTAGGCATCTTTATAGCAACTGCATCAATTACCGTTTGGCCTTTGGCTTTTGGTGCTATCCCATATTAATAATTACAATTATTATTAATAAATCTAACACCTATAAAAGATGTTCCTTTTTAAATTTAAAGAGACATTCAACGATAACAGGGAACTTTCTGAATATTAGTCTTTTCACTTTTTAAGTTTACTAAATTTCTCTCTTTAAAAAAAAAAAGAAAGAAAGGCCTTCTCTGTCTCAGTGTGAATTTTTCAAAAATTCAGACTGATCACTGCAAACATGGTGAACAAAATGTCTTAGCAGAAAACAAAAATTCAGACAGGACCTGAATCCAGCAAGTGAAGGGAGATATACAAGAGTTATAAATGCATCCGATGAAGTGAGCTGTAGCTCACGAAAGCTTATGCTCTAATAAATTTGTTAGTCTCTAAGGTGCCACAAGTACTCCTTTTCTTTTTAAGAGTTATAAGATAAGTGTCCTTTGTCATATGTGATAAAAGTTAAAAGCTAGAGGGGGATGGAGAAAGACTAATATTAAACACCATTACGATAAAAGGTCATCTTTGAAATCCAGATCACACAATATTTTTTGTGACATTTCCACCACCTTGTCAATTCAATCTACAGTAAAAATACTGGAAACTGCAAGAGCCTTTTCTACACTGTGGATGCCACTGATGCAGCTGAACTGATGGTAGCAACAATGGGAATTTCATTCCCATAAAAATTCCCTAGCATAGACAAATGAGAGTTGCTGGCCAGCTGCCATACATTTGGGCACCAAGAGATGCAGATAGATAGCTTTGCTCACCATTTCTTTGTCTCCTTTAGTTGTCTTCATCAGCTGTTCTGATATTATCTTTTTTAAGCAGCTACTCAGTAGAAATGCCTACATAGATAAACAGAATATACTTTAGTTTCTTTTGTGAAAGATTTACTCAACCTTATTTCCCCTTCCACTTTTCCTGGTAACTACTGAATTATTACTTGCCTAATCTGGTTAATTTTACCATGTGTTTAAAATATTTATGACGATCAAATTAGTTGTAATCCAATCTCACTGTGACTAACCTCTGACACCACCACTTAGAAAATTTAGGGTAGGTGTCTTTATTGTGGGTTCTGTACTGCAAGTTATTCTCTTATAATTACTCCCATTTTGTGCCTCTAAGGCAGCTGAACTACATTAAAGGATGGTTTAGACAAATTGCATTGGTAAGGACAATACCAAATTAAGTATCTACCATACTTCTAACATACCTTAGACTCGAGTTTCAGAAGTGCTGAGAACTCAAAACTTCAACTGAAATAAATGGGAGCTGCAAGTGTTCAGCACCTCTTAAATTCAGATTCCCTTGTGTCTACATGCAAAAGTTGTTGCAACAATGCAAATGTTGACAGTGTGTTGCAATTGCGTGGAGCCAGTCTCACATCCATTGTGCACTGCATGGTTACAGTGGTAGTGTGAACTTAAAGCAGTGGGCATGGCAGCACCACCAGTTCTACTGGGGCCAGATGCAAAGCCCATCAAAGTCTATAGGGAGTCTTTCCATTGACTTCAGTGGGCTTTAGATCAAGCCCTGGGGTCCTCCCAGCACCTTTTCAGGCTATATTTTCTTCTTCTCACTTTTGAAGAAAGGGATGCAGTTTTCCTACTTACAGGAGCCTAGGGGCAGCTCTAGTTAACAAATTCAGGAGGAAAATTAACAATGAGAGAATTTCAGTTTGGCTGCTCTCTTCCCATAACAGCGACCAAAGTGGTAAGCTTCTTGGCTTGTGAATATGGGGGTGATTCATGTTCTTTTAAAACTCTGAGTAGCTGCAAAATAATGAGCTGTTGCATAAGTGGGTGGATAATATAGAGTCGTATTGGAATGCAGAAATAATGTGTGAAAAATTAAGCATTCTGATGTCACTTGTAAAGTCTTATCTGCTATTAATTTTGGCAGGTTTGGGGTGGGGGGAAGGAAAGGGAGGAGAGAGGAGGAGAAAGAAGAACACACCACATTCCCTTTGTCCCCCCCCCTTTTTTTTTTTTAAAAGCCAAGTACTAGGGATGAGCCATACCAAGACCCCCAGATTCAACACCCCGCCCCAAAATCTGGGTTCTTTCATATCCAGGTCTGAGTTTTGCAACTGTAGTGCATAACTGTATATTGGCTACTTCTCTTTCTGAAGACCTTTTTCTTTGAACCAGAGACCTGATGGGTGGAGTGGGACACTACTGAAGTACTGTGGAAAAAGGGATTTTTAAAAACTGTTGTTATTCACAATATGCTGGTATAGATTTATATCTACCATGTACCTATTTTTTATTTAACATGGACTTGAGTGGAATATTCATGTGCATCATCTACCATGTGGAAGATAGGGTCTAGTCATTAAGCATTTCCGCCACATTAAAATTTGTGACTATCCACTGGGCTAGTAAATAAAAAAAAAAAAAAAAGACGACTTAACATCTCTGCATACCATGCCAGGCTTGCAGACCAGTGCAGGGCAATTTCTCTTGCCAACCTCAACCCTCTCTCTGGGAAGAAGTATTTGAGCTCCCATGTAAGTCTGATGTTAGACTGAACTGGCAGAGACACAGTAGTTATCCAGTTATAGGAGCCACACAAGCACTGAAGAGTAAATTCCAGCTCCATTGGCTAGCAGCCTACATTTCACCAAAGGCCTTTTTCTTTACTGCCCTGATGCTAACCTGTTTTGTGTAAAAGACGATCCATCTCCATGAGTCCAAATCATTGTACTCGAACCTGAGCTCTAGGGTCTGCTCATGTCCTTGGTCTTTTAGCTGTGTAATAGCGCCCTGAAGAGGAAGAGAACAAACTACCACAAAGAGGTATTAACTCAGAATCAGGGCTGGACTCTCTAGTCAGCCAGGTTCAGTTTGTGTGGCTTACAGGGCAAAAGTGAATTTGAAGCAGATGGAGATCTGTACTGGAAGAGTCCCCCTTCCAGTAGGGTGAAATCTCCACGAACATAAAGTTGACTAAGGTGGCTCTGCTACCTCGTGCCAGTTCCGCTGTCCCACTCCACCTTCTAGCTTAAGAGAAGGTAGCTGAAGGTACGTACGCTGGGGCAAGGTATCTGAGAATTAGAGAGCTCTGACCAGCTCCCTGACAACCTTAATCTCACATAGGAAAAAAGTCATTTTGAATTAAATGTGTTGAAATATTTGGAGAGGTGCAATGTCAACAAGGTACTTACTAGAAAAGTGACCTGCCAGCACCTCACCCTGTTGATCTTGAAGCTGACTTCTTTGGTCTGTTTACTAGGTAACTTTACGCAGCAGCTAATCTCATTATTTCCTACATGAACAATAGCAGAACAGCCTACTTCTGGATAGTCACAGGTGCAGGGATCAAGCTGTATATATCCATAGTGCTGCACTTCCTGAACCAGATCTAGAAACTGCACCAGAAACACAGAATCAGAAAGTGATGAAAAATAGTGTTCTACATGATCTTCTGTACAGAGGCAGTTGTGATCTAGTAACTAAGCAAGGCACAAGGAATCAAGACCCGATTTCTAATCCCAGCTCTACCAAGTCACTGAGGCCTTTAAGTCACCTATAGACCTGGAAAAGTTTTTCCATCTGAATTTTTTGGTTTTTTTGGCTAAAAATGCAGATTGGTCAACATCAAGCCATGTTGTGAATTGGTGTAAAATTCACCAAATTGTTTCAGTCAAACCCCCTCCCCATCTGAAACAATGGAAATGTTTTATTCTGACATTTTTTAAATTAAACTCATTTTTTTTTGCTTCAGAAAAACTGTTTAGAAATTTCCTTCACTTTTATTCAACATTAATAGTGTTTAATAATGCTCATAATTGAAACATTTTGTTTTGGAGTGAATTAAATGTTTAACCCAAAAAGTTTTCTTCAATTTTTTGGAATTGCATTGAACCAAAAAAATCCATTATTCACCCAGCTCTAGTCATCTGATGTCTCTGTAGCTCAGTTTATCTGTAAAATGGGTCTGAAAGTCACACAGGGAGGGAGAGAGAAGGGATAAATACAGAACGTTATGATGCCTTTTTATAGAGTCACTTTTCAGAGAAAAAACAAATTAAATATATGTGGGGGCTGCAGCCTCAAGGGTCTTCATCCTGAAATATATTCTTTCAGTAGATTTATATCATTTTAAAAGAGCACTTTACCTTCATTTTGTTTGCTGCTTTTTGTAGCAATTCCAGTTTCCGCAACTGTCCATCTGTGGGTTTGACCCAATTCTTCTCAATTTCCTGTAGTGCCTTATTTAGAAAAGTTAGTAAATTTTAACTAAAAAAAGGGGAGGCGGGGAGGAGAGGGTATTTTCATCTGCCCTTTACCGCGCATGTGGGGAAGATATCCCAACATCTTTTAAAACACGCGCTCAGATTTTTGGACAGCAGCACACAACTTTTAGTCTATTCAACCCTCAGTCCCTGCACCAAAATGGTTTCCAATTCAGCATTGCCCAACATACCTGCAAGCCGCTGACCTCTGGCTATGAAAAGCGGTATCTATCGTTACTCTGTCAACCTGCTGATTTGCTTGTGCAGAACATGGTTCCAGTACACAGAGAAAATGTAACACCACATGGAATGATGGGTCACAACCACCAATTTTAAAAATAAAACGAGTAAGCAAAAATGGTAATTAATTATGACACTGAAGGACCTCCCAGCATAATATAGCGGTAAGGACACTGGAGCCCTGTCTACACTACAGTCTCCACCAATACTATCACGGGTGAAACTGCGCAGAGGGTGAATTACAACCATGAAATTTGCTAACAGAGATTGCTTAAGACAATATACGTGCCAGGTTTGAAGCCTTTTGAGTTGAATTCTCAATAGAGAAAGGAGGAATGTAAAACTTATTACGGATATTTATTTTTTTCTACCTTCAGATAAAACAGAAGAAGCCTAGTGGAGTTTTATGAAATTTTCCAAAATAACTACCAGGAAACATTTTAATCCTCAACCGATTTTTTTTTTTTTTTTTTTTTTGGAGAAAACGGTAAGTAGTGGAAGTGTTCAGTATGTAAGTGTAATCTCAGCCTTAAACCACTAGCATATAATAGCACTGACGTATATTGTCATGAGAAGCAAACGGACCAGGATCTAAATACATCCCCTTTATGCATGGAATAATTACTTACACTAAACAGAATTTGCAAACTATACAGTGTTATTTGTACATGAAAAATTCTCATAGAACAAGCTCATCCATAGTTATTTCTTTTGTTTTTAAATCATAAAAAAAAAGAAAAATACAAGATAGAAGTACTTGTCCATACTTAATATTCAGATAATTTGCACTATTTAAATCATAGTGCATACATTATTAGAATGGGAGACACATTTTGGGAATTAACTTTTAAAAGTATCAGAAGTTTTCTTCTTTTGTTACCTGCATACAGAGTAAATTCACTGAAGCTCTACAGTCCATTAGCATTTTATCAAGAGAGGGATCCATATACCTGACAAATGCAAAAATATTAAAAGTTACATATCTAAGCACAACAATTAGCATTTCCATTCAGCAATAAATATGCCCTTGGGAGTACAACCAAATAGTAATAGACACAGAAAGATCTCACTACTCACAAAGTAATAGAAGACCGCAATATGTCACACCTTTGAAATTACACATCGGTCAAGTATGTAAAAAAATTACTCTTTACAGTATTGTAGCAAATAGACTGTGGTATGAAATAAATTAAATTGCTCATCTGCTATTATCACAGTAATATGGAAAACAATGATTTAGAATCCAAGTGTTAAAAAACTCCATTAAGTATTTCTCTTGCATGTGTCTAAAACCTAGGGTTTACCTACGTGGGGAAGTTTAGTGGCAGAACTATACCAATACAGTTATACTGCTATAACTTCCTGTGTGGACACACTTATTCTAGTCTGAGTGCCTTTTTGTGATTTAGTTTACACTATTTCCAAATACACATATGCTAAACCACAAAAAGGCACTCAGACTGGAATAAAAGTGTCCACACAGGAAGTTATAACAGTATAACTGTACTGGTATACAGGGCCGTCCCTAGCAATTCTGGGGCCCTACGCAGCCCCCTGTGGGGGGGGTTCAGGCCTCCACGGGGGGGGCAAGGCCAGTTTGGGGGGAACCACCCCCCCAGCACTTGCCGGCTGTGCGGCTGGGGCCAGGTCGCTGCACTTCCTGCCGCCGGTGAGTGCAGGCCCAGCCCTGCTGCACTCCTCAGGGGAGTGGGAGTGGGGCTGGGGCAGAGCAGGGGTGGAAAGAGGCGGAACAGGGGCTGGAGCAGCCCACAGCTGCACAGGGCACCAGGAAATTTGGTGTCCCAAATATCCTGGTGCCCTACGCAGCTGCGTAGTTTGCATAAGGGTAAGGACGGCCCTGCTGGTATAGTTCTGCCACTAAATTTCCCCACGTAGGTAAGCCCTTATAAACCGGAGAATTTAACGGAAGGGCTTAGGTATGCCAAGCTTCAGTCCAGTTAAATTTAAAATTGACAAGTTACAAGTGTCTGAAAGTATTTTTATATAGCTCAGTGACAGACACTTAAGCATAATGGCACTGCTATAATTCAGGTCTTTTGTGATCTAATATTTATCAATGAGATCTTTAAAGAAAATCCCCCAAAACAACCCCCCTATCCCTTGCACACACTGCAACTTGCAGCTCAGAACCCCCGGCCCTCCATTTTTCTTTTAGAAGATACAATGCCTCGTATAAAACAAAAACAAAACAAAAACAAACAAACATTAACTAAAGCAAAGAAAATAAGTATAAAAGGTTTCCTTTATTGGTGGCTTTGGCAAAAAAACACCCAATAAACCACAGAACACACCTGAATCTATAGATTTTGAAAGTGTTCAAGAGTAAGTGGCTGATTGCAGTAGTGAACATTCCATCAACAACTGTTACAGGACCATATACACTGCTCAGTTCCAAAATTACACAGAGGTCCAGAGACCAGCAGTTAGGAACCATTATATTCCTTTAAAAAAAAAAAATTAAAAAAATCAACTTTATATGTTAGGCTCTCAGGCCAAACACACAGAATTTAAGTTGTGAGGATTCTCTTCTCTAGTACATTTATAATTTTAATGCATCTTCCAAATTTCTCTTCAGCTTCCAGCTCACCATTTTCTGATCCCAATCTTACAGTCTGACTCTTTCATACTCTGAAGACTCACGTAGGGAAGTTCAAATTCTGCCACTTTTTTCACCACTGGGGGCAGGGTGGGTGGGAAAAAAAAAAAAAGAAGAGACAAATAAGCCTGATTGATTGAAACCCCACTGAAGCAGCAGAACAGCTATTTTAGTATTTCAGTAAGTGCTCCAATTCAACATGTTATATAAAAGAAAGAGGACATCACAAAAACAAAATTATAAAAAATGGTAGGTGACAGTCATGTTGTTTAGACACTCCTCACCCCAACCCCTTTACTTAATCTTTAAGGAGCAATATATTAGTGTCTCCTTATTCTACTTTATACTAATGCAAGGAGCGCAAGTAAGGAGCACTAAACTGAGAAATCCAGGAAAGGAGATTTAAATTAGTGATCTCAAATAAAGCTGAGCACTTAGGGACAGCTGCAAATATCGGAGGCAAAAGAAATGTTTTGTGATTTGGATGTACACTAATAGGGTTGTGGCTCTTTAAGTTATACATTGCTTGAATGAAACAGAAGACAAACGCACTATGACTAAGGTGCAATAAGGAATACAAGTCACATTAGAGGTGACTGCTTTCAATAATAAGTTTTCCAAACATAAAATTAAGGGCCTGATCCTGCAAGTGCTTACTCCTGTGCTTAGTCCCCAATTCAGCAACGTAGTTAAAAATGTGTAACTTTAAGCACGTGAGTATTTAGGTGTTTCGTTAAGGTGGTTTGACTCGGGGGGTTATGCTGCAGCTTGGCAGGTTTTATCGTCCATCACTGATTGACGTACGTACGTGGGTGTGTGTAAGAAGTTTGTACTTGGAGAACATTTTTATAAAGTTTTAAAGTAAATAAAATTGCAATATATGGAAAATGTATTCCAACGTGCTATGTATTTTTATACTACAATACAATTTAGAGATAAGTTCATTTGTGAATATGGCAAATAGGATATAAACAAACAACTATAAAACACATCTTACCTAGATGTGTTTTACAGTTAAGTGTAAGATTCCAGGATTGCTTCTGGCTGCGTCTCACACTGAAGCCTAGAACTTATGCTGAGTCAGTGTGAAGCAATGGAAACAGCTACAAGCCTGGTTCAGAGCAATTTTTGTTCAGAATGTCAACAGGTTGGTATGTGTGGTCTGTTACTGTCCAAATTTTAAGTTCTCAGCCACTTGGACTTTATGAATTACACTAGTGAAACAGTAAGGCGTGTCTCTGTACTATTGTTACACCCTTAATCACAAGACTCTGCTTTTCAGTGTAAACATTGTTTATTCTAGGAATACAAAGCCTTTTGCTTTAGGAGTTTCTTGCAGACAGAGATCTCCTCAGACCCCAGCTACAAACAGCCTCCTCATGCATCAGCGCATATTCTGAATACTCTAGGCCAGGATTGGTAAAACTTTTTGGCCCGAGGGCCACACCTGGCTATAGAAATTGTACGCCCAGGCCATGAATGCTCACAAAATTGGGGTTGGGGTGCGGGAGGAGGTGAGGGCTCTGGCTGGGGGTGCGGGCTCCATGGTGGGGCCAGAAACGAGGAGTTCAGGGTATGGGAGGGGGCTCCAGGCTGGGGCATGGAGGGTAGGGCTCCGGGCTGGGGAATAAGGGGTTTGGGGTGCAGGAGGCTGTTCTAGACTGGGACTGAGGGATTTGGAGGGCAGGAGGGTGATCAGAGCTGGGGCAGGAGGTTGGGGCATGGGGGGGGGAGGGAGGGCTCTGTCTGGGGGTGCAGGCTCTGCCCTGGGGATGAGGGGTTTCTATCACCATAACAAATATATACACAACAAATACTTTTATATTTAGTAATTTGGAATATGACTTTATAAAACATCTATTCCAGGGACCTCATATTGTGCCAAGAGTCCTAGACCATTGTAACATCAGAGGTAATTTGACAAATCACCACCCTAACTCTACAGCTAATTTGCATGCAACAATTTAATTGATTGTATGAGGGAGCATGCACAGATTGGTTACTTGGCCCAACTGCCACACATGCAATAGCAGACTTTCAGCTACTACTCATGTAGTAAAAGCTGGGGATTCCACATTCAGCATCACATTCATCCTTCCACATCCATAAAAGCAAGACCTAGTTAAGACAGAGAAATGATAAATAAAATAACCACATGTAGTGAAGCTTAGCAACTATAGTTGCACTTCAAACCCATCAAGGGATTGAACACCTGTAATGACCCTAACACCCAGAAATCTTTCAGCCTTAATTTTACATATTTTTAAAAAAAAATAAAATAAAATCTAGATCACTGTAAAAGTTACTTCTACAGCATTTTTTTTTTGTCTATGGACCTGAAAATACTTTCAGGAGAGTATCATCATCACCATTTTGCAGTCTGGAAAACTGTGGCAGAGAGAGGTTAAGTGACTTGTCCAAGGCCACACAGAATCACTAACAGAGTCAGGTATCAAATTCAAGGGTGAAATCCTGACCCCACTGAAGTCCACAAGAGTTTCACCACTTACTTCAATGGGGCCAAGATTTCAACCCAGATTTGAGTCCCAGTCCTGGGTTCAGTCAGGGTAGAAGGCATATATGTATCACCAACCCATATTAGACAAAAACACACAGTATTCCAAGAGACTTCTACATTTTGTGAGCACAGAGAATCACACCCTAGATTTAGGGCACATCTAGTTCCATCACTGTTATGACCTTTCTGTGTTTATAAATTAAAAAGTGAAAGAGTGGAATATGAGGGCATAAATGAAAGCAAATTAGGGACTTCATTTTATAAAGGGGATAGAGGGGGAAATCTTCCAACAATTCAGATCTGAGTTTGAGATTATATAAACAGTTTTTACTTCAAAGTATAACCATATGCAGAGAAGCCTGAAATAAAGCCAACCATACTCAATATTTACTAAAACAACCCACACAATAGTTACCAAGTTACTATATGCCTTGTAAATTAAATGCAATGCAAATTGTGCTTATAGGCAAAGTCCACTATGCTACAGATAACTCCAACCCACCTGTGATCCTCTGTGCCCTTCATGATTGCTGGACTACATACAGAGACTGATGAACTTCCAGCCTTTGAGCTAACTGAAATAGGTCTTTTAGCTTAAGCATCATAGATTCATGCTTTTAGATCCAGAGGTCTGATCCCCACTGGCAATGACCCACCCAGGGGTGCGTTATGTGACACGTACTGCACATGGCTTACCAGAGAGAACTCCATTGCTGTGATCTTGAATAAAAAATAAGCTAAAATATCCTATTAATTCTCTCGACAGCCCCATCTTGTATGAGACAACCTTAAAAACAAAGAATGAAAAAGGAGGTCACCTATGCATCCGAACATGAATTTATACGAGGTCTGGTCACTGGCCATTAATGCAGCTTCAAAATTGTTTTTTTAAACTGTTCCTTTATCCCTCTAGGCAGAAGCAACTGTTAAGACCTAAATTTCAACCCTCCACAGTCTTGCTAATGGCAACGCATGAGAAAGAAAGACCTACCCAGCTTGACTCTCAGAAGCAGATTCTGTTTTGCTATGGCCCCTTTACATCATTTGGGTGGCTTAAAGGGGGAATGGACCCCAGCCCCACTGGCAAAGAATGTAGGAACAGCCCTGTGCCAGCCCTGCCCCCCAACTTCAAGTGCAGGACATGTGACGAGGAAGGGGTGGGGCAGGGAGAGGAATGGAAAGTGTAGGATGGAAGAGGAGCTGAAAACACTCCACTCTGCCTATTTTCTGCTTCAGGCATTGGAAATCAGAGCTTAACTTAAAGCTGCCAAAGCCTACTCCCACCATTCCTGCACTCGATGGGTACCCAGACCCTCCTGGGCTCACAGGGAAAAGAGTAAAAAAGGTGCCTCTTTTACTTATGAGTAGCCCATTTGATCAGGAAGTCACTGAGATACAACTGTGGAGAGGCAAGGACATGGACAAACTTTCACCAGGAAAAGGATTTCTCCATAGTCCAGTTGCTGGATGTGTGAGTTGGCATAAGAAACAGTGGGAGAAGCAGGACTTGTTTGGTCTGAACACAAGGTGGAAGTACAAGTTTTCCGAGTGCCTTTAGAAGGTGCCAATTCCACAAACACTTCCAGCTGAGAGAGAGCTGGAGCATAAAATCACTTCCCCCCAACCCTCATTTAGAGCACTAGAATAAATGTTCAGAGGGCGAGGCAAAAAAGACCTGACCAGGACTAACTTTCACCCTATATGTTCTTGAACCAAAATCCCATTAACTTGCTACCTGAAATTGCAAGATGGCACTACAGAGTGTCAGAAACTCATCACTTAGTACAGCATCTCACATTGATCCAAATGAAGCACCTACTTCTATTCAACACACTTCACAGAGATACCCAATGTGAAACACTCAGTTGGTATTGAGCTTAATTTTCTAATTCTTGGATCAAGGCATACCCCAGTATACATTACTCCAAACCCCTGTGGACTGTATACTAGTAATTGGGAAGCTACTGGGGGAATGTGGTGAGACAAATATATAATGAGGAAAGCTCACATATGCCCCTAAGCCTGTCCCATGCTAAAGGGAACCAAAGAATAGGCAGCATTTACAGTGCCAGTGAATTATCAGAATCATTGCTGTTTGCCTGTAAGTGTACATGGCACTTTATTGTGAAGTGTACCCAAAGTACTACTGCAGAAAGAGTGGCACCAGCCTGAACAGGATCTGGCCCTTAAACAGGACAAACAAGGGTATCAAAACAATATGCACAAGTGCTTAGATAGCAAGATATTTTTATGGAGAGATGGGATTGAAGATGCCAGTGACAAAGCAGGAAGCTACCGTCATGCTGATATAAATCTGAAGGGTATGTGCTTTTTGGATTAACTGATTTTCTTGTTCGCCTTTTTTTAGCAATGAAAAGTTCCGAAGGTAGAAAGAGGCTGAACAAACTTGAACATGATGCTGTTCAAAGGGGTAGGGGAAATCATTGTAGGAAGCTGTGTGGAATTCATTTCACTCACATGATACAGAACTGCTAGAATGATGTTGTATGGCCAGACTGAACCACTGGGCCAAACTAGCTGTTAATGAAAAGAAACTAAAGTGAGAGAAATCTTTACACAAGGCAAAGCAGCTGCTCAGCTGCAGGGTGCTTTACTTAAGAAACATGATCTGGCTAGTTTTGGGCAGTTCTCTGTGCTATATCAGGGACTTTGCTTGGAGAAGAGATTTTGTGCTCTCAATTCTTGATGAACAGGGATATTAGAGGCAATGATAATATATGTGTGGCGAAGATGGTGGAGAGACTTCATTAGACAGAGTAGCATCTGAAGGCCAGACTGCATGAATTCTTTACTCAGGATGGTGAGCAGTTACGTGCACAAATAATCCCACTGAGGTCAATGGGAGTACTGGTGTACAGCTGCTCACCAACCTCACGCAATCTGGCTCTCTGTGTGCCCTGCAGCAGCAACATTGGCTACTGGGGAAGTAGCATCCATATTGTTACACACTCTCCATCTCTGGCTAGAGAATGGCGGAGGATGAAGCTCACAATGTGAAGGGGATGAGAAAATAGAAATCAAGCAGATGGCAGTAGTTTGGCTTCTGTTATCAAGAAGAGAAAAAAAGATTACAGGCCAGCAACTCAAGCCCCCCTATCTACAACAGGACTATTGTCATCTTTGAATTAAAAAAAAAAAAAAAAAAAAAAAAGATGTTACAACCCGGTTCAGACTCTCTCTGTTTAAACAAAGTTTAGCTGCTAGCGTGTGCAAGACCAAACTTGTAACTATTTACTATTGGTATTGTGGCAAAATCTAGACACCTCAGCCCCATTGTGCTAGGCATTGAACAAAAAAAGACACTCATTATCCTAAAAGGTCTACATACTTACTACAGACAACAGGTAGATACAAGACAGATAGAAAGAGGGAGCACCAGGAAAAAAAGAGTGGGCATCCGTCAGTGAGATACGTAGATTGTAGACTCCTATTGGAGAGGCAGGAACCTCTGTTCCTTTTGTTCTGTGTCTGTACAGCGCCAAGCACAATGGGGTCCAGATCCATAACTAGAGCTCCTATGTGCTAGGAGAGTAACAATAGGTGTGTTAGCACACCAACAGTCTTAATCTATATTTAAGTCAAATGTAAAACATGGTCTCTGGCCACACTGGCTGGCAACACAAAGTTTATACAGATTTGGCCTGAACTATATTAAAACAAGCTTTTTAAAAAACAAAACACCAATTCTCTAATCGTCTTAGATGGCCTCCTATCCACAGGGCCAAAACAGCTGCCTTTGGAGATGAAAAGAGTTGCAGGGATGTTGAGTGGGTGAGGTTAGGGGCAGAGAAAAAAAAAGCTGATTAATATAAAAACTTTAAGAAACTTATCTACAGAATTAGTAAACAATGCCAAGTGGTACGTTTTTTTCACATATTCCCTCAAATAGGCATTTTTTCCAATGTCCTGCTAAAATATGAGGGAAAGCATCTCAACTCTTCACACACTTTTCCTTAAATTTACAAGTTTCAGCAGTATCCCATTTAGAACCCTTTACCTCTAGTACTCTTTCAGCAGTGTCCGATGTCTGGATATCAAGCCTAACATTCCTTCCATCAGCCAGGTAAACATCCAGAGCGGCTCTCTGTGTCTGGATCTTAAATGTATCCTGTTAAAATGAAATATGAATGTGTTTTATTGCTGCCCTCCTTATTAGAGCCCTGCTGAAGGTGCTGGTGCTCCGCTTCCCAGTTTACTTTAGAGAAATTAACTGGATTACGGGGAGAGATACTAGAGCATGATGGAGGCCTGGTCTATACTTTAAATTTAGATTTACCCAGCTACATCACTCAGAGGTGTGAAAAATTTCACATCTTCAGCACCACAATTAAGCCAACCAAGCCCTCAGCATAGACGCAGCTCGATGGACAGAAGAATTCTTCTATCAACACAGCTACTGCTGCTTAGCCAGGTGGATTTCTTACACAGAGACAGCAAAACCCCTTCCGTCACTGTAGGAAGTGTCTACACTGCAGTGCTACAGCAACATACATGCAGCACTATAGTTGTGCCATTACAGTCCCCATAGTATTGACATGGCCTGAGGGTCAGTAGGAGGGAAGGGAAAGTACTGTATTGACTGGATTCCCACTCTTGTATTATATAAAGCCGAAATCCAAGACAAGCCCTGTGTGTTTAGAAGAATTATCCTTTCCCTGGGAAATTCCAGGGATTTAGTGTTCACTTTCCTTCTGAGCTGACGCTATTTCCAGTGTGATCTTGCCAAGAACAGGAAGGCACTTTTGGCTTCCTCCAAGGTTGCAGCATCTCTCTGCAGTTTGGGGTCTTCAGCTGATCATGGATAAGGGCAGACAGCAAGTTTTGGCTATGGCTACACTACAGCTTAAGTTGACATGAGTTATGTCGCCTGGGGTGTGAAGTAGCCATCCCCAACCTACAAGTTACACCGACCTACGCACCAGTATGGACAGCGCTATGTCGGCAGGAAAGCTTCTCCTGAAGACATGGCTGCTGCCACTTGCTGGGGGTTAATTAATTAAGTCAGCAGGAGAGCACTCTGCATCGTTGCAGCTACGCTGCTGAAAGCTCTCTAGTGTAGCCATAGCCTTTCAGCCTTCTGTCTTCCTGCTTTGTTTTACATAGTTTGCCACTGTGACCAATAGGACAGGGGTTGATTTGGATTTAATCTTTTCTAATGGAGACAAATGTAGTACCAAAGAAATAGACAATACAGTACTGCTCAGACTATACAACTGTAAACATATATGTAAATTTTTTTATATATATGATAATATGCGCGTTGAGGTATACAATAAAGAAAACCCATGAAAATACAGCCCAAATCTGCCTGAGAAAAGAACTATGAGGAAACTTATCCAAAGGAGGAGGATGTATAAGGACCTGTTAAATAGGACTATGGGCAGGGGTGCTAGAACAATTTTTATAGTGGGGTTGCTGAGAGCCTTTGACCCAAACCGTAAACCCTGTATATGATGGAAACCACCTCAAGCCAGGATGTGTGGCAGCACCCCAAGTTCCAACACCAACATGGGCAGTTTAATATCCTGCCTACACTGTGTAAAGCAAACTGTTAGCCTACACAAATATGTTAGGTGTAGTATATGCTACATTAATGGGTATTATGTCCATGGTAGTAACATAATATATATGTTTTGTGAGGTTATTAAGCTCTCCCCTCAATTCTGTTCCCCTTTGCTAAATATCCATAACACTTTGCAAAGCTGAAGTCAGCTTTGGCTCTAGCAGATATGAAATCTGTCAAAAGTCAAGATACATTTTTTCTCTGTCCTAGTACAGGAACCTTCACAGGAAACTGGTTTGAAATGTAATATCCAAAACAGAGATAAAAAGAAGTACAGAACAAAATGGCAAGTTAAGGAACTGTTACAAACTGGTGGGTTGGATTTTAGAGAGAAAGAGAGAGAGAGAGTTTTGTAACTTCTAAAACCACACTATAAATATAACTAGTTTAACTGCATATTTCCAAAGCACACCTACTACGTATGGTGAACATGCTGAGAGATAAGAATTGCTTCCTGGAAGGAGGGTATGTGTCTTCTTTTTGTACTGTATTATTCTGCCTTTAGACAATAATTGGTTGAGAGTGGTTATTTGGTCTCGAACATTTTTAATATCGAATCACAAGTGTAGTCAAAATCAACCAGCTACATATTGGCAACACAACCACATTGTGTGACCCAGTTACAAAACAGGAGCGCCTGACTTGATTAAAACACAGCGTGGTCCTGCAGTGAAGACAGAACTGAACCAGGCTCTCAAGCAATGTTGAACACCTGATGCGGTTCAAATCATGGAGTGTGGATAAGACACTATACAGTATTATCTACACCACAGAATTAAACTGGGTTTTAAACACATTGAGATCTATGGTTTCAGAGTAGCAGCCATGTTAGTCTGTATTCGCAAAAAAAAAAGGAGTACTTGTGGCACCTTAGAGACTAACAAATTTATTAGAGCATAAGCTTTCGTGAGCTACAGCTCACTTCATCGGATGCATTCGATGAAGTGAGCTGTAGCTCACAAAAGCTTATGCTCTAATAAATTTGTTAGTCTCTAAGGTGTCACAAGTACTCCTTTTCTTTTTGAGATCTATGGTGTTATACTTGGGTACCACAATATGGTGGCTTTCTACAGCATAGACTGGATCCCTAAAGGACATGCTTGCACTGACATACTTGCCTATGCAATTTTAAGGAAGCTCACACTGCAGCCATTTAATTTACGCAAGTAATTGGACAAGCGAAAGTATGTGAGCAGCCAGCAAACATTCCTACATACTTCATTCCTTCACTGGGCCTGCTTGAAACGCACTTGCTCAGACAAGAGCTAGCCAGGTACAGGGCAAGATTCACCTTTGGGAAGCTTCCTAGTTTTAAGATACATATAATAGATTCCAGACCTATATCATTTTTTTCTTCTGAAGCTCATTTTTCATCTTGAAACACTGCCAAAATGTCATAGTAAAATACTTTTAAAACAGGAACTGTTGGAGAACATCAAAATATAAGATAAATTAAATCCCAGGATGCTCTCAGCATGCTAGGGCATAGGGATAAAACCAACAGTAGCTCAGGGTTCCAAAGCTGTCTTAGCCATTGACTCAGGACACCAATAGAGTTCACTTGGAGATCAGAAAATGTGCATGATCAAAACACCAGGTATGCTCATGCGGGTGAAAAGCAAAGGAGGCTCCAGACTTAGTGAAGGGCAGAGGTGAACCAACAAAGAGTGACAAAACAGAGAGACTATTCAGCAGGGTTTCGTTATTCAGAAAGAATCCAGGAACACACTACTGGTATGTTCCTGTGCTCAAATTTCAATCCCTCTATTCATGTATTATAACTAGAGCCCTGCACCTACTGCAATTCCACAGCTGGAGAATAAATACAGATTGGCAGAGTTGAGTAGCAAAAATAAGTAGGGCTGTCGATTAATCACAGTTAACTCATGGGATTAACTCAAAAAAAATTAATCGTGGTTAAAAAAATAACCATGATTAATTATACTATTAAACAATAGAATACCAATTGAAATTTATTAAAAATATTTTTGGATTGTTTTTCTACATTTTCAAATATATTGATTTCTACTGCAATGCAGAATACAAAGTGTACAGTGCTCACTTTATATTATTTTTTATTACAAATATTTGCACTGTAAAAGTGATAAACAAAAGAAACAGTATTTTTCAATTCACCTCATACTAGTACTAGTGCAATTTCTATCATGAAAGTGTAACTTACAAATGTAGATTTTTGTGTTACATAACTGAACTCAAAAACAAAACAATGTAAAACTTTAGAGCCTACAAGTCCACTCAGTCCTACTTCTTGTTCAGCCAATCGCTAAGACAAACAAGTTTGTTTACACTTACGGGAGATACTTCTGCCTATTTCTTATTTACAATGTCACCTGAAAGTGAGAACAGACATTTGCATGGCACTTTTGTAGCCGGTGTTGTAAGGTATTAATTTGCCAGATATCCTAAACATTCATATGCCTCTTCATGCTGGGGCCACCATTCCAGAGGACATGCTTCCATGCTGATGATGCTCGTTAAAAAAATAATGCGTTAATTAAATTTGTGATTGAACTCCTTGGGGGAGTACTGTACGTCACCTGTTCTGTTTTACCCGCATTCTGCCTTATATTTCATGTTATAGCAGGTCTCGGATGATGACCCAGCACATGTTCATTTTAAGAACATTTTCATGACAGATTTGACACAAAGAAGATACCAATGTGAGATTTCTAAAAAACCACTACAGCACTCGACCCAAGGTTTAAGAATCTGAAGTGCCATTCAAAATCTGGAGGGACGAGGTGCAGAGCATGCTTTCAGAAGTCTTAAAAGAGCAACACTCAGATACGGAAACTAAAGAATCCGAACCACCAAAAAAGAAAATCAACCTTCTGCTGGTGACATCTGACTCAGATGATGAAATAAACATGCGTCAGTCTGCACTGCTTTGGATCATTATCGAGCAGAACCTGTCATCAGCATGGATGCATGCCCTCTAGAATGGTGTTTGAAGCATGAAGGGACATATGAATCTTTACCGCATCTGGCACATAAATATCTTGTGACACCGGCTACAACAGTGCCATGTGAACATCTGTTCTCACTTTCAGGCGACATTGTAAACAAGAAGCGGGCAGCATCATCTCCTGCAAATTGTAACCAAACTTGTTTGTCTGAGAAATTAGCTGAAGTAGGACTGAGTGGACTTGTAGGCGCTAAAGTTTTACATTAACTGCATTCAAAAATAAAAATTTTTTGGACATAATTCTACATTTGTAAGTTGAACTTTCATGATAAAGAGATAGCACTACAATACAATACTTGTATTAAGTTAATTGAAAAATACTATTTCTTTTAACAGTACAAATATTTAAAAAAAATATGAAGTGAGCATTGTACACTTTGTATTCTGTGTTGTAATTGAAATCAATATATTTGAAAATGTAGAAAACATCCAAAAATATTTGAATAAATGGTATTCTATTATTGTTTAATCGCACAATCACAATTAATTTTTTTAATCGCTTGACAGCCCTAAAAATAAGCTATTTAATTAAAAAGATAATTCCAGCTTCTAGCCACGTATTAGAGAAGAAAACTTTCACACTGTAAAACAAATGCAAACCCAGGCAGTGTTGACTTTCAGAGTCTGCTAACAGACAGCCTTAAACACCTCAGAGGATGAAACTATCCCATTCATCTCAATGAAATGTTAAGTTATCGCCATTATGATTCAGAGTGCTTGTCTACACTGGCAAGTTTTGTTGACGAAACTAATGGCAACAAGGAAATAAAAAAAATGACAAAAGCAGTCGCCAAAGCACGTCTACATTTGCTCCCTCTGTCGACAGATCATGTCCACATTCGTTGCACCTTTGTCGACAGCAAGAGCAATGGACTGTGGATATATACCCCACAGTGCCTGGCAACACCCTCCATCGCTAGGTGTTGTGCGAATATGAAAATAGAGCATAGCGCATCCTGGGATGTGTAAAATGTACAGTGATGCACCACTGTGTGTCCCACCCCTCCAAAGGTTTCTGGCTTCTTTTGGTGCCGTTTTTCCAACTGTCATTCTTTTGTAATGCACACCAGCATCCGCAGTGAGAAAGGATGGATCCCACACTTCTCTCCTATGCGCTGTTAGCTGTCATGAGGACATCGTGCATGGCAGCACAGTTACTCACAGAGTTACTCACAAAGTTAGCAGAGGATGAATCGCAGGCACCCGAGTGTGATATGGACGGCAGCAACGTATCAGTGCTTTGTGTATTCACAGAGCAACTGCATATGGTAGAATGTCGCTTTTGGGCTAGGGAAACAAGCACTGATTGGTTGGATCGCATTGTCATGCAGGTGTGGGATGACAACCAGTGGGTACAGAACTTTAGGATGCATAAAGCAACCTTCATGGAGCTATGTGCTGAGCTGGCCTCTGACCTGCAGCATAAGGACACCAGATTGAGAGCTGCCCTTTCGGTAGAGAAGCATGTTGCAATCACTGTGTGGAAGCTGGTGAATCCAGACTGCTACCGGTCAGCTGAAAATCAATTTGGAGTAGGAAAGTCTTGGAGCTGTATTACTCCAAGTGTGCAGGGCAATAAAACGCATCCTGCTGCATAGGACTGTGTCTCTGGGAAATGTGCATGACATAGTGGATGGCTTTGCAGAGATCGGTTTCCCTAACTGTGGCAGGGTAATTGATGGCACACACATTCCAATTTTAGCGCCAGACCACCTTGCCTCTGAATACAACAATAGGAAGGGATACTTTTCCATGATGTTGCAGGCACTTGTGGATCATTGGTGGTGTTTCACTGACATCAATGCAGGCTGGTCTGGAAAGGTGCATGACGCATGCGTCTTCAGGAACAGTGGCTGTACAGAAAGCTGCAGGTGGAGACTTTCTTTCCAGACCACAAGTTCACAGCAGGGGATGTGGAAATTCCCATAGTAATCCCGGAAGACCTGGCTGACCCCTTACAGCCCTGGCTCATGAAACCTTGAACAGGGTACCTGAACAGCAGCAAGGAGCGTTTTAACAACAAGCTGAGCAGGTGACTAATGGTAGTCGAACGTGCCTCTGGCTGTTTGAAAGCTCGCTGGAGGCATCTCAGTGGCAGGCTGGACCTTACCGAGAATAATATTCCAATGGTCATAGCCACATGCTGCACTTTGCATAATCCGTGTGAATCTAAGGTTATGTCTACACTACGAAATTAGGTCAAATTTATAGAAGTTGGTTTTGTAGAAAGCATTTTTATACAGTCAAGTGTGTGTGTCCCCACACAAATGCTCTAAGTGCATGTAGTTGGTGGACTGTGTCCACACTACCGAGGCAACAGTCAACTTCCGGAGCTTTGCACTGTGGGTAGCTATTCCACAGTTCCCGCAGTCTCCACCACCCATTTGAATTCTGGATAGAAATCCCAGTGCCTAATGGGGCTAAAACATTGTTGCAGGTGGTTCTGGATACATATCGTCAGGCCCCCGTTCCCTCCCTCCCTCCGTAAAAGCAAGGGCAGACAATCGTTTTGCGCCTTTTTTCTTGAGTTACCTGTGCAGACGCCATACCACGGCAAGCATGGAGCCCGCTCAGCTAACCGTCACCGTATGTCTCCTGGGTGCTGGTGGACATTGTACTGCATTGCTACACAGCAGCAGTTTATTGCCTTTTGGCAGCAGACAGTGCAGTATGACTGGTAGCTGTCGTCGATGTAGTCCTGGCTGCTCTTTTAACCGGGCGCCTAGGCAAACATGGGAGTGACTCAGCCAGGTCATTTCCCTTTTTTCGTCTCATGGCGATTGAGTCCTACCGGCAGTGCACTGTCTTTTAATTTGCAGCCAGAAGAAGATGATGGCCAGCAGTCATACTGCATCGTCTTCTACTGAGCACCCAGGAGGTGACGATGGCTAGCGGTCGTACTGCACAGTCTGCTGCCAGCAAGATGTATAAAGATAAATGAAGTGGCTCAAAACAAGAAATAGACCAGATTTGTTTTGTATTCATTTTCTCCTCCCTCTCTCCCTCTGTGAAATCAACGGCCTGCTAAACCCAGTTTTGAGTTCTATCCTTGAGGTTTTGAGTTCTATCCTTGAGGCGGCCATTCAATTTCTTGCAAAGCCACTCCCTTTGTTGATTTTAATTCCCTGTAAGCCATATTGTCAGTCTCCCCTCCCTCCGTCAGGGCAACAGCAGACAATCGTTCCGCGCCATTTTTCTGTGCAGACGCCATACCACGGCATGCATGGAGCCCGCTCAGATCACTTTGGCAATTAGGAGCACATTAAACACCACATGCATTATCCAACAGTATATGCAGCACCAGAATCTGGCAAAGCAAAACCGGGCGAGTAGGCGACGTCAGCGCAGTTACGAGAGTGATGAGGACATGGACACAGACTTCTCTCAAAGCACGTGTCCTGGCAATGTGGGCATCATGGTGCTAATGGGGCAGGCTCATGTGGTGGAACGCCGATTCTGGGCCCAGGAAACAAGCACAGACTGGTGGGACCGCATAGTGTTACGGGTCTGGGACGATTCCCAGTGGCTGCGAAACTTTCGCATCCATAAGGGCACTTTCATGGAACTTTGTGACTTGCTTTCGCCTGCCCTGAGGCACAAGAATACCAAGATGAGAGCAGACCTCACAGTTGAGAAGCGAATGGCAATAGCCCTGTGGAGGCTTGCAATGCCAGACAGCTACCGGTCAGTCAGGAATCAATTTGGAGTGGGCAAATCTACTGTGGGGGCTGCTGTGATGCAAGTAGCCAACGCAGTCAAAGATCTGCTGATATCAAGGGTGACCCTGGGAAATATGCAGATCATAGTGGATGGCTTTGCTGCAATGGGATTCCTTAACTGTAGTGGGGCCACAGACAGAACCCATAGCCCTATCTTGGCACCAAAGCACCAAGCCAGTGAGTACATAAACCACAAGGGGTACTTTTCAATAGTGCTGCAAGCACTGGTGGATCACAAGGGACGTTTCACCAACATCAACGTGGGATGGCCAGGAAAGGTATATGACGCTCACATCTTCAGGAACTCTGGTCTGTTTCCAAAGCTGCAGGAAGGGACTTTCTTCCCAGACCAGAAGATAACCACTGGGGAGGTTGAAATACCTATAGTTATCCTTGGGGACCCAGACTACCCCTTAATGCCATAGCTCATGAAGCCATACATAGGCAGCCTGGAGAGTAGTCAGGAGCTGTTCACCTACAGGCTGAGCAAGTGCAGAATGGTGGTAGAATGTGCATTTGGACGTTTAAAAGCACGCTGGCGCAATTTACTGACTCGGTTAGACCTCAGCGAAACCAAAATTCCCACTGTTATTACTACTTGCTGTGCACTCCACAACATCTGTGAGAGTAAGGGAGAGACGTTTATGGCGGGGGGGGGGGGAGGTTGAGGCAAATCGCCTGGCTACTGGTTACGCACAGCCAGACACCAGGGTGGTTAGAAGAGCACAGAAGGGTGCGGTGCGCATCAGAGAAGCTTTGAAAACCACTTTCATGACTGGCCAGGCTACAGTGTGAAAGTTCTGTTTGTTTCTCCTTGATGAAACCCCCCGCCCCTTGGTTCACTCTACTTCCCTGTAAGCTAACCACCTTTCCCACCTCCCTTCGATCACCGCTTGCAGAGGCAATAAAGTCATTGTTGCTTCACATTCATGCATTCTTTATTAATTCATCACACAAATAGGGGGATAATTACAAAGGTAGCCCAGGAGGGGTGGTGGAGGAGGGAAGGACAAGGCCACACAGCACTTTGAAACTTATTGAATGTCAGCCTTCTGTTACTTGGGCAATCCTCTGGGTTGGAGTGGCTGGGTGGCCGGAGGCCCCCCCACCACGTTCTTGGGCATCTGGGTGAGGAGGCTATGGAACTTGGGGAGGAGGGCGGTTGGTTACACAGGGGCTGTAGTGGCGGTCTGTGCTCCTGCTGCCTTTCCTGCAGCTCAACCAGACGCTGGAGCATATTAGTTTGATCCTCCAGCAGCCTCAGCATTGAATCCTGCCTCCTCTCATCACACTGCCGCCACCTTTCAGCTTCAGCCCGCCACCTCTCCTCCCGGTCATTTTGTGCTTTCCTGCACTCTGACATTGTCTGCCTTCATGCATTCATCTGTGCTCTGTCAGTGTGGGAGGATGGCATGGGTTCAGAGAACATTTCATCACAAGTACGTTTTTTTCTCCTTCTAATCTTCGCTAGCTCTGGGAAGGAGAAGATCCTGTGATCCTTGAAACACATGCAGCTGGTGGAGGAAAAGAAAGGGACAGTGGTATTTAAAAAGACACATTTTATAGATCAATGGATACACTCTTTCACGGAAAACCTTGCTGTTAACATTACATACATAGCACATGTGCTTTCGTTACAAGATTGCATTTTGCCTCCCCCCACCACACGGCTAACAGCAGGGAACATTTCTGTTCAGCCATAGGCAAACAGCCCAGAAGGAACGGGCATCTCTGAATGTCCCCTTAAGAAAAGCACCCTATTTCAACCAGGTGACCATGAATGATATCACTCTCCTGAGGATAACACAGAGAGATAAAGAATGGATGTTGTTTGAACGCCAGCAAACATACACTGCAATGCTTTGTTCTACAATGACTCCTGAGTACGTGCTACTGGCCGGGAGTGGTAAAGTGTCCTACCATGGTGGATGGAATAAGGCTGCCCTCCCCAGAAACCTTTTGCAAAGGCTTTGGGAGTATATCCAGGAGAGCCACGAATGCCAGGGCAAAATCAATCATTAAACATGCTGGCTTTTAAACCTTTTATAGTTTAAAAGTTCACCAGAGGTCCCTTCTCTGCCTGGCGGGTCCGGGGGGCAGCCTTGGGTGGGTTCAGGGGGTACTGGCTCCAGGTCCAGGGTGAGAAACAGTTCCTGGCTGTCGGGAAAACCGGTTTCTCCGCTTGTTTGCTGTGAGCTATCTACAACCTCCTCCTCCTCCTCATAGTCTTCCTTGTCCCCAAAACCTGCTTCTGTGTTGCCTCCATCTCCATTGAAGGAGTCAAACAACACGGCTGGGGTAGTGGTGGCTGAACCCCCTAAAATGGCATGCAGCTCATCATAGAAGCGGCATGTTTGAGGCTCTGACCTGAAGCGGCCGTTCGCCTCTCTGGTAGGCTTGCCTCAGCTCCTTAAGTTTCATGCGGCACTGCTTTGGGTCCCTGTTACGGCCTCTGTCCTTCGTGCCCTGGGAGATTTTCACAAATGTTTTGGCATTTCGAAAACTGGAACGTAATTCTGATAGCACGGATTCCTCTCCCCATACAGCGATCAGATCCCGTACCTCCCATTCAGTCCATGCTGGAGCTCTTTTGCGATTCTGGGACTCCATCATGGTCACCTCTGCTGATGAGCTCTGCATGGTCACCTGCAGCTTGCCACACTGGCCAAACGGAAATTGAAATTCAAAAGTTTGTGGGCCTTTTCCTGTCTACCTGGTCAGTGCATCTGAGTTGATGGTGCTTCCAGAGCGGTTACAATGGAGCACTCTGGGATAGCTCCCAGAGGCCAATACCATCTAATTGTGTCCACAGTACCCCAAATTCGACACAGCAAAACCAATTTCAGCGCTAATCCCCTTGTCGGGGGTGGAGTAAGGAAATCAATTTTAAGAGCCCTTTAAGTTGAAAAAAAGGGGCTATATCATGTGGACGGGTGCAGGGTTACATCGATTTAACGCTGCTAAATTCGACCAACGCCTAGTGTAGACCAGGGCTAAGGGTGAAATGCTCGCTCAGGTGTGGAGCACTGAGGCAGAGCGCTTGGCTGCACAGTTTGAACAGCCAGATGCTAGGGCTGTCAGAGGAGCCCAGAGGGCTGCTATTAACATAAGAGAGGCTTTAAGGAACCACTTTGACAATGAGGGGCAGTAACACGTCTGCTTTGGAGTTGCTTCCCTGGTGCATCCACGTACAATTTTGGGGCTCAAGATCCATGCAACACAATGCTTTAGAAGCCTGTTCCCGAGAGTGAATTGATTGCTAAACGCTTAAGAATAAAAACGCTGTACCATTAAATACCTTAGCCTTTATTTATTGTTAAAAAGGGTAAAGCCCCACAACTGTGTGTAGCTTCAGCTATCATTGTGCAAGCTGTGAGAGGGGGTGGAGCGATGGGGAAATTCAGGAATGCTGTGAAGTGAAAAGGAATGTCTGGGCATAGAGGGGAATGGGGTTGGCAAAGAATTGTGCATCTGCACATGCTGCAGTGGAGGTCGACCACAGATCTGCTCAGTCTGCAGCTGTATCAAGACGTGAGCATCTCTGTCTGATCCTCCATAACTTTTATCATCCACTCTGTCACTTGCCTAGCAAAAGCAGCACTCTCCTTTCTCTCCTGCCTTTCAGCTTCCCAGAACTCTTTCCGTGCCCTGGTCTGTCTCTCATCACGCTGCAGCACCTCCCGGAACATGTCTTCTTTGTTGCGCCTAGGGTTTTTTTCTTATCTGTCAAAGCCAGTCTGCAGGGGTGCATGGTGTATTCTTCAAGGGCTGTGCTGAACAGAAGAGGGATTGTTACATTCCAGCAAATGATTGAAACATTTTAGTAAAAAAGGGCATTTTGCTAGTAGAAATCACTTTCTCTCAGACTCTTTTTCTCCTTCCTCTATAGCATGTGGCACAGGTCCTTGCTGGAGGATTCTCTGCTCCTTGAAGTCTTTAAACCATGATTTGAGGACTTCAATAGCTCAGACATAGGTGAGAGGTTTATCGCAGGAGTGGGTGGGTGAGATTCTGTGGCCTGCCTTGTGCAGGAGGTCAGACTAGATGATCATAATGGTCCCTTCTGACCTTAATATCTATGAATCTATGACTCTAGACAGGGACACAGCTCCGCAAGCACCCCAATTATGGTGAGCGTCGGGAGTGGGGGGAAGGTGGTTGTGTGTACAGGCAAAAAGGTCACAGCTTGCAAGGCAGCTTTGCAGGGAACTCGTTCTAAAATTATCCCACACTTTTTCCACAGGTGGCCAACCTGCTGGCTGACATCTTGCTGCTGCGGGTGACCAGAGAAACCAGGGCACAGCTGCTGAATGATTGTGGCTTTCACCCCGGTCTATATGCAGCTCAGCCATGTGCTGCTTTGGTTCCAGCTCCAGTGACTGCTAAATGGCATGGTACAGTTTCCTACAATGCAGAAGTAACAAGGCTGCGATCCCTTGGAATCTGCAGCAGAGGATTAAAAAGTACCTCCTTGAAACTTTCCAGAGTCTCTCTCCAGAGGATTCCCTGCAGGTCTCAATGTCTATTGACACCCTGCTTGGCCATGCAGATTAGCTACACAGGGCAATGCCCGGCTCACAGAAAACATTATCTGCCTCCCACTTTTCTATTCCCTACACAAGCCACAGCATCTTACCCGGCATCTCATCTGCTTCCTGCTCCCCGTTGAGCACTTTTCGAGTGGAGAAGAGTTTCTGGCTGCCTGCCCCCCGGGGCAACCCCACTGGGAGCACCACACCCTCTTCTAGCTCGACATCTTCATCCAGAATTTCATCCAGAGCCTGTGGTTTACCCCTCTTTCTGCTGCCTGCAAAGTATTCACGCTATTGGCGATGGAGGTAGGGTCACCACTGAGGATAGCATTCAGGTCCTTATAGAAGCGGCATGTCTTAGGTGCACCACCGGAGTGATGGGTCACCTCCCGTACCTTATGGTACACCTGCCTCTGTTCCTTTATCTTCAGTCTGCACTGCTGCGTGTCCCGATCATAGCCCTTTTCACACAAGCCTCGAGAAATTTGCCCATGTGTGTCCCGATTCTTCCGGGTGACTCGCAGCTGAGACCGAACAGACTCCTCTCCCCATAATCTGATCAGATCCAACAACTTAGCGGTGGTCCAAGCGGGAGCGCATTTGGTGCCTGGCATGCTCACCTGGGAAGCTCCTCTGGGAAGCTCCTCCAGGAAGCCAGCAAGCAGGAAATGAGATTTAAAAGTCCCGGGGCTTGCAAGGGGGAGGGGCAGATTGGCTGCAGGGCAGCGGAGTTCAAACCGCTGACCAGAGCGGCAGCAGGGGAACTGTGGGATACCTTCTGGAGGCCAATAAAATCGAGGAAAAAAAACCCTGTGATGTCTACACTGCATGTTTGTTGACAATAAAGAGAGGGGAAAAGACAAAAGTCTCTTGCAAGGCTGGAAGTGTTTTGTCACCAAAAGTAGGGGGGGTTTCGAAAAAAGTCACATTGCAGTGCGTATGCTCTTGTTGTTTTGTTGCCAAAAGCCAGTTTTTGGTGACAAAACTTGTCAGTGTAGACAAGAGTAGATGTTTTGGATGCCACCAGATGCATCCAGTGTGGTTGAGCACTAAAGCCAAATCTCTATTAGAAAAATGTATCATTCCAACTGGAACCGGTGGGATTACACCTGAGCAAGTTGCAATGGGTGTAAATCAAGCATCCATACTCAGCGTTCTGCTTTGGATCCACGGTGAGCACGGCACCCACACACAGAATACTCCCCGCAAGACCTGTGAATTGCTGCAGAACTCCCTGCATTTTTTTCTGCCCATCGCCCGTTTAGACTGGTTCTGAAGTGCATGAGAAGTGCTTACATTGAGAGGGTCCAGAACTGGGCCACGCGACAACCTCATGCTACCAATACCAATGGCCCCTCCCCAAAAGCTGCTGCATCATTATGCAGAGTCGCGCCTCCACAGGGTGATGGTACTTGAGGAGAGAGAAGATTTTTAGTTATTTTCATTTAATTTTCAGTAGATTTTTGAGAGTTTTATTTTGCCTTTTTTTGGTTCTTCATTTTCTTTTTGTTTTTTATTTTGTCACTGGACAAATGGTTTCCTTTTCTTTCTCTTGTGTTTCCCTCTGGGTGCCAATGACGGGAGTGATCTGGACTCCGCCATGCAGTTCAGTCTCATGTCCCACAATGCAGTGGGGCCCTGGAAAAGAGGGGGAGAATCCTCAGGAGAAGGGGTAGGGTGATGAATAGTTGCTGGACCACCGGGGGTGGCAAATGTGTTCACATAAGGGCAAAGATAACCTTGCTTGTATCATTTAATTAATGAGCCTACGCTATTTAATATCTTTATTAATGATCTGGAAAAAAATTAAAATCATCACTGAAAGTTTGCAAGTGACACAAAGATTGTAGCAATGGTAAGTAAAGAAGAGGACAGAGTGATATGGACCACTTGGTGTCAGGAATCAGGACTTGCAGCAGAGCCAGTCTGCAAGCAACCTAACACGCACAGCTGGCCTGTAGTAGGTGGCCTGATTGGCTGGAAGAGTCAGCAGACTGGCTCTTAAGCCCAGCGGCAGCAGCTCTGCAGTGGCTTCTCAAAGAATTTTCCCACACATGTGATAGCTCATGCCTTGGCCCCAGCATTGCCTCATTCCAGGTAATCCAGCTCTGAGCCCATGGCTCTGATTCCTGACTTTGGACTCCTGTTTCAACCACTAGGCCTGTCTGCCCATGTCCTGGTCTCCGACACTTGGTAAGCTGCACAAGCAAATGTGCTTTTCAATATGGCTACATATAAAGTCATACATCCAGGAACAAAGAATTTAGGACATACTTACAGGATGGGGTACTCCATTCCAGGAAGCAGCAACTCTGATGTGGCGGCCATGGTGAAAAAATCAGCTGAACACCAGCTTCCAGTACAATGCCATGGCCAAAAGGGCTAATGTGCCCTTGGATGTACAAATGAGAATATTGAGTAGGAGTAAGGATGATTTTTTTCCTCTCACTGATATGACTGCTGCTGGAACAGAATATCTAATTCTGGTGTTCACAATTCAAGAATTATGTTGATAAATTGGAGGGGGGTTCAGAGAAGAACCAGGAGAATGATTAAAAGATTACAAAACATGCCTGATAGTGTCAGACTCTTTATGCTAAATAGATTCAGCTTCTTGAAAAAGTTAAGGGGTGACTTGATTACAGTTTATAACTATCTACACGGGGAACAAGCATTAGATAACAGTCTCTTCAGTCTAGCAGACAAAAAGATAACACAAGCCAATGGTTGGAAGTTGAAGCTAAACAAATTCAGACTGGAAATAAGGCTTTTTTATTAATTATTATTAAACTGTAAAGGATAATTAACCATTGGAACAACTTACCAAGAGCTGTGGTGAATTTGCCATCACTGGCAATTTTTAATCAAGACTGAATGGCAGGAATAGGCTGCCATTAATTTAGACAGAGCTGTCTAAACAACACTAGTGGTCACTCCAGCCCCTGCAGTGGACCAGGATCAGGTGGGTGAAAAAGTGGCCTAAAGCTACCTTAGCCCTGCTCCACCTGGGTGGAGAGGTTGGTGCTATGCCTCTTGGAGGCTAAGCACAGGATCTCATCCACAATGTCCAGTCACCTGTCCAGGAGGATGAGGGAAAGAGGAGCGGCATCCCCTCTTGCATCACAAGATTCAGCTACCTCCAAACTGCCCAACACCTAAACTATCGCCCACCTTCCTGAATCTCAAAATTACCAACTTTTCCCTGCTCAGCTGTTGATCTCCAGGTTCCCCTCCATCCACATTCAGCTATTGTATCTTCAATACAAAAATTAGCCAAACATTGAAAATTTAAGGGTACCATAAACGAAGATGTCTTTGGTATAAAAAAAACAAAAAACCTCAGACACCAAAAGGGATAGCGTATGGGGTGCATTATCTGTTTTAATCAGCATAGGGGAAAGTGCACTGGATTAAGTCAAGAGACTTGACGTTTTCTCCCAGATTTATTACCAGTTTGCAGGGTGACCTTGTACAGGTCACGTCACCCCTGTGCCTCAGTTTTCCCCCGTAAAATGGAGACAAATACTTGTAGGGCCCTTTCAGAGAGCTTTTCTTCTGTATATCTAAAAGAGCTAGATGCTGCTGAATTAAACTAGAACTAGAACTGAGTTGCTGAATTAAAATTTACTTAAATCTGCTGCAGAAACCACAGGGCATTGGCACAACAGTTTCAGTTTGCTGCCGAGTCCCAATTATAACATTAGCATTTACTGGAGGATAAACCACTAAGTTAGTTATTTACCTTGCCTGAATTTTTCTTGAGAACTAGATCAGTGCTCCTCAAAGTGGTGGTCCGCGGACTGCTGCCAGTCCATGAGCCATCGGCTGCCCGTCTGCACGCACATTGGAAAAAAAAATTGCCGGTCCCCCACATCAGATAGCTTGAGAAGCACTGGACTAGATAATGCATCGGTGGACAAGTTAATTTGGGTATCTGTTAAAAGTGGGGAGGCAAGTGCAAAGAAAGAAAAATATGGAGAAAACCTACCCCAACTGGAATGACCACACTGAGTCACTCTGGAAATGCATAATACATAGCTTCCTTGTTTACTGTCTTAAGTCCACACCCATCTGTCTCCACTAAACTACAGGCAATTGTTTCATTTTACAGTATTTCTGTAAGAAGATCTCCATTTCCTCATCTCCAACATTTGGAAAATTTACTACAACAGAGTGGCTGCTTTTCTCCCCCCCAGAAAGTTCAACTGCATGTTAAAAGCTTTCGGGTGAAAACTCAGACCATCTTTACCCAAAAAAAGGTCAAAACCAAGATCTCCATACATTAATTTAACATCTTACATGTTTGTCATATCCATGTTCAGCTAACTACAGTACAGACAAAAAACCTACTTATGTAAAAGCAAAAGGAGGAAATAGCACTATAAAACATTTATTCTCCCAGATAGCTGTGAAAGTGCTAAGGGAATTTGGGGTTAATTTATTCCTGACATATTGGGAACAGTTTTATCATAGCTGGAAAGGGAATACAAATTACATTCATCTCCATAATATAGAAAAACAAATTTGTTTGTTATTTAAAAGTCCACAACTTTGGGAGTAAAGCATGGGCAGGCTACGGCAGTGATGCAATCACCTGAGTGATTAGTCATTTAGTTCTTATTCTATGTTGTTGTTTTAATTGTATTTGGAGGAGAGGAGTAAAGGCACTGCCCCATTTACTCAAAGCCCAGAAACTTTCTCCAGACTCCAACTTCATGTTTGTCTTCCCCCCACCCTTTTTTTAAAAAAGCTAATAATTTGGCAACCTCACCCTTCAGTATTTACCCCTCTCTGTATTTCCAGGTTTTCTAGTCTCTGAAATACATTCATATGTAGATTCCCAAGATCACATGAAAACACTTCAAATTAAAAAAGGGACATTCCCTCCTGCCCCCACCCCACCATGTCCAAATCCTTCTCCCTTAGATTTGCTACTACTACCACCAGTAGTAAAAATTTTTGAACTGCAAATAACATCTGCTTCCCCCTCATCACTATAAGGCCCAACAGTTTATTAACACAAGAATCCAGAACAAGAACTAAGTTATTGAGTAGAGCTGGCCAGGAATTCTCCATCAAAATATGTTTTTGATGGAACAAAGCAGTTTCTGCACAATCAGTTTTCCCTGGAAAAAGTTTTGAGTTTACTGAATTTTTTGAGGGGGGATTTTCCATTTTTAAGTTAAAAATGAAATATTACATTTTGTGTAGCATCAATATTAATATGTCTCACCTAAGCTGATGCAGTGCCTTATTGGAATTGTAGGTCTGGTACCTCACATTCCTATTCCCCTCTATATGCCAGTTTCCCCAGCTGAACCACTGATACTGCATATAGCAGCCTCCCCACTGGCAGAGCTGCTGCAGTGCATTATGGGAGTCGCAAACAGGGAGTCAAGCCCATATAGGAGAACGGAGGGAAGGAGCATCCAAACTGAAGTTCCCATGTGGCACTGCAGCATCTTAGGGGGACACAGATTAAAGTCAAACCAAGCCAAAACTAAATGTTTTGACATCTCCAGACTGCAATTTTTCACAATGCTTCATTTGAATATTTTAACTTTTAATCCTGAATCAGGATGAAAAATTCTGAAATATCAAAATGTACTAAAAGGATGGAAATTATGAGACTAGTACAGCAGGTCAGATCAACGTTTCATAGATTTTTAGGCTGGAAGGGACTGTTAGATCATCTATTCTGACCTCCTGTATATCACAGGCTGTTAAATTTCACCCAAATGATCCTATATTAAGCTCAATGACTTTAGTTAAATTTAAGCATTTCAGTCCTCAAGAGACAACTGTTGTGTTCCGCAGGCAGAGAGAAGAGAGACCAAGATGCCACCCAGGCCTCAGCTATGGATGAGGTGAAATATGCCCAGCTGGTCCTAGTAGGCAATCCATACTGAAAAGGAAGGCAATCCTCTCCCCAAGATCCCTGACAATCTAATCTGCAGGGAAATTCCTTCTTAACTCCAAGTCTAATGATCAGTTTAATCCCAAGAACTGGGAACAAGATATACCAACCAAGTATCTAAGAAAGAGGATTCTCTGCATCACTTTGAAAGCATTGGTCCATCCTCTCCAGTGTCTCATTTCAAGCTGTAGTCAGTCTCTGATGCTTCAGAGGAATGCAAAAAAATCCAAAACAAAACCCAGAATACATCTGGCCAATTGTGTGTCGGGGAAAAAAATCCTTCCTGACCCTGGAGATGACCAACAAACTCTGAAGCATGAGATTTGTTTATAGTCACTGTCTGAATGCAGAGCTGCGAGCGTTATGAGCATATTGAGGGTAATGCCTGCAATCTTGTCTTCCCCATGTCCATGAAGGAAAGGAAGGGGATAAACCAAGGAGATTCCAAGGCTGGAAGGGACCATCATGACTATCCCAAACACTCCCCCTCCCATCGTGGGGCACAGAATTTCTCCCAGAAACTGGATTAAAGCATAACTTTTAGAAAGATATCTAATCTTGACATAACGACTTTAAATTATGGTGCTTAAGCTTCACATTATAAGGTTTGTTTTCCACTCCTAAATCATGTTTATGGACCTCCTTCAAACTCTCTCCAGTATTTCCACATCCATGTTGAAGTGTGGACACCAGAACTGGACATAGTGTTCTAATAGCGGTCTTACAATGCTGTGTATGGAGGCATGATCACTTCAATCCTTCAGGCTTAACAATCCTGGGCTTGCCTCCCCTGTGCAGTCCATGGAGAACTCCATTGCAGCATCTCCCTACATCATACCACCCCACCCCCCTCAATATTCTACATGGTGTCAGGGGCCACTGTCCTATCCCTATCATCCCATCTCGGGGGACACTAAAGACAAGCACAGCTTCACCTACACCAAGCTTGGTTTTCACAGGTCACTGAATATGTAGCTGAAGTGAGCATACATGTTCATTCTCTTTCATAAGTTCTGTTGTATTAATTTATTATGTTTTTAAATGTATTTACCATTTAAATGCAGAGATTTTTCTTTTCACTCATTTTTCATACTCATTTACAGAGTAAAATATATTATTTGGAACACAATTCATCTTCATTAGTTCACAGCATAGTCTGCAGAATATCTAGCAGTTCTGAAAGCAACCAATTACTTGTTATCATGCAGGGTGACAACTCATAGGATCAGTGACAAACGAATGTACAGCAAGCACCGCAAAATTAATAAGTGCATCGACAGTATCTTATTCACACAAGTACATCAAGCACCACACAATTCCTAAAAGGCGCCAAAATAGCAGGACCACACAGAGCACAGTACACCACAATGCATTACTCTGGCTCACTGTTAACATGCTCTTTCAAAGCCTCCCTCAGTTGTATAGCTCTGCTCTGAGCTAATCTGATAGCCCTTGCGTCTGGCTGTTCAAACTCAGACAGCTGTTCCATCTCCACCCTGGCAGCAACTTTTCCCCCTTGGCTTCACAGATATGTAGAACAGAACAGACCGCTATAACCATTGGGTTATATATTTTTCTCACCGAGGTCCAATCTTGTAAGTAAACACCACAAACATCCCTTCTATTTACCAAAAAGCACATTCAGCTGTCATTCTGCACCTGCTGGGCCAATAGTTGAATCTTTCTGTGGTGCTGTCAAGGTGGCTGGTGTACCGTTCCCTGAGGCAAAGTAGTAAAGGGCAGGCTTGGTCTCCCAAGATCACTATTGGCACTTCAAAATTCCCCAATAGTAATCTGCTTGTACCTTTCCAAACAGTCCTATTTTCTTAGAGATGCGAGCGAGCGTCACACACCTTCTCTGACCAGCATATGCTGATGTCAGTGAAGCATCCCTGGTGATCCACCAATGCTTCCATAACCATGGAAAAGTAGTGCTTTCCGCGACTGTACTTTGTAGCAAGGTGGTCTGGTGCTAAGAGAGAGATGTGTGCTGTCTAGTGCCCCATCACAGGTTGGGAATCCCATTTTTGTAAACCCCTCCACTATGTCCTGAATATCACCCAGAGTCACAGTCCTGTGCAGCAGGAGGTGATTAATGGCCCTGCACACTTGCATGACAAAGTCGCCCCACAGTAGATTTTCCAATTCCAAAAGGACTTCCCACTGACCCAGGAGCAATCCAGTGCTGTAAAATTCCACACAGCAATCACCACTTGCTTCTCCACTCTCTGTGCAGCTCTCAGTTTGGTGTCCCTGCACTGGGGGCTGGAGCGAGCTTGGCCCACAGATCCAGGAATGTGACCTCATGCCTCCAAAAGTTCTGCAGCCATTGGTCGTCATCCCAAACCCGCATAACAATACAATCCCAACAGTCAGTGCTTATTTCTTGAGCCCAGAAGCAGTGCTCCACTAGCCGCAGCTGCTCCATAAACCCCACCGACAACCTTGAATTGGTTCTTGCTTGTCCCACAGCAATCTGTCCTCCAAAAAAGTCATCCTATTCCCCACTCTTTCGTTTAGTGCAGCTCTGCTAATACTGGATGATTGTGTGTCTTGTGCTTGCAATACTTATGACAATACTGCAGAGTTGTGCAGAGTCCATGCTCCTGACAGAGATGGTGGACAGTGAGAAGGACTGCACGGGTTTGTGAGATTTTGAAAAAAGGCACAAAAATTATGGGATATAGATGACATTATGGGATGGAGACAATTGCATACTGAGAAGCTGTCCCCTTGCTCCTAGTCACGCCTAGGTGACGTTTCAGCCTCAGCATGCATTGCCAAAAAACTTCCCAAAAGAGTGTGTGTGGAACAGTGGCAAATTGCACATTGGGATACCATGGTGCACTGCACTGTGCATCAGTACAAGCACTCCTGGTGAGTGCACACACACCAGACACATGGAGCCAAGTATATACATTCATAAGCAATATACTAACTGTGGTGGCTTTATGCCAATGTAACTTATGTTGACCGAAGCTTATAGTGTAGACATAGCCTTAACACACTACTGCACCACCTGTTTATGTTTCCCCAGGGCCGGCCCACAACATTTTGGCACCTGAGATGGGGAGCTCAAATGACACCCCCATGCCCCCTCGCTTGGACCAAAACTTTGAAAGATCTCAATTCTCCCTTCTTCCTGGTATACTCCTCTCATGGTGCTGCTCTGCCACCTACTCAAATAAAGGAGAACTAACAACTTAAAATGCCTTGTTCAAAAATTTTAAGTAACACTTAACTTTCAAACGCCTGAACAGCAAATGGAACTTTTCTTGTCTGCATAGTAAACACTGGCATTTTTATCTCTTTGAATAATCAAAGTGGTGCTTTCCATGCCTTCTTGGTTGCAAAGATTTGAACTGCTTCCTGAAGATCCACAGTCTGGGCCAGCTCATGCTCTATTGAGATGGTTGGAAGGCTGACCAGCCTCTCCTGTGTCATTGTGGAGCAGAGATGTGTTTTTATTAACTTCAGCTTGGAAAAGCTGCGTTCTCCACTGGCAACTGTTACAGGAAGCGTTAGAAGTATGTGCAGAGCAACAAAAGCATTTGGAAAGAGGGTGGTCATCTTATTTGTGCACATATATTCCAGAACAGTCTTTGGAGTTGATCCTGCTGAAATGGATCTTGAAAGGGCTTTCAGTTCATCACCTAAATCACTCGCATCAATATTGTGCATGTCATCATGAGTCAACAGTGTCTCTAGTGCCCTGCATTGCTGATGTAGGTCTTCTTCAGGTATAGTGAGGAGTTTTGGAATATCATACAACATCCCAAATGTACTGCTGTGTTCCTTGAGCTGCATGAAATGTTCAATTGACTGTATTGCACAGTCTAGCACCTGGTTAAAATAATTCAACTTTGAATTGTTGTTTGGGGTCTCTTATGGGATTATCCCGTGCCTCAAAATCAAAATGTCGTCTTTTTTGGCGACTCCTGTATTCTTGAATGGGTGGGAAAATAGCTTCAGTGTGAAGTTCCTCTGCCAACTTCTGTGAACTCTTCAGAACGTTTTGAAATCCCTCATCTGACCGGTAAGACTGTAGGTATGACTTTGCTTTGTCCAGTTGTTCCATTGACCCAGATATATCAAAGTCGACACCTTGGAGTCTCTTGCTTACATTTATTTCAAACAGAATGTCATGCCACAACACTAAGCCACACAGAAATTTGAAGTTATGTACATTCCTGGTGATTCCATTTCCCTCTGCCACTGTGTCCCACAAACAGTTCCTGTCATAGCATTATCCTCCATAATGGCAACTATGGCATCATCTATCTTCCCAATTTGGTGTTTGATAGGCTCTCTCGCCTCCACTCAACTTTCCCATCACGTGGCACTCAGTGGTTTCAGCGTCAGAGAAGACGTTCCCAGATGTTGCTTCAAAATTTGCCACTGATGAGTTGATGCAGAGAAAAATACATAGATGCTTTGAATTACATTAAAAATTCAGCAGCCTCACTAGAAGCTGATGCTGCATCACTGACCACCAAGTTCAATGAATGAGAACTGCATGGGACAAAAAAAGATTGAGGGTTTAAACCTTCAGATCTGTGTCTGCACTCCTCTGTTCTTTCCTCTTATGCTGGCACTATTATCATAGCCCTGACCTCTCATGTCAGCTATCGCAATTCCCATATCTTCCAACTTTTTAAGAAGCACATTTGTCATACCAGCTCCTGTAGTGTCATCAGTGTCAATAAATTCTAGAAAGTGCTCTCTTACAGTCACCATCGCAGGGACATTTTCACTAGGTTCTGTTGTTGTTACAAAACACACCATTAAAAAGTAATTTGTTCCATATGGCTGATGTCAGGTGTGCAGTCCAAAATAAGAGTAATATCTTGCTGACTTCAGATCTGCCACAATCTTCGGTTTGACTTTTGTTGCCAGTAACTGTATGATCTCATTTTGAATTGTTTTTCCAAGGTAGTGGTGTGTGTACATTTCTTGGGTGGTGACTCTTCTTAGATGCTCCTGTAATACAGCATCAAACTCAGCCATCAATTTTAAGGAATTTTCCATTGTTTGGCACATACAGCTGATCGGAAGCGTCATGCAGTGCTAGGTAGCAAGCACTCTCACAATAGCAATGAGCCTTTTCAGAACATTTTGCCAGTAAAGAGACTGATGCAATCTTTTCTTGATGCTGATCATCTATGGTGGCCTTTAACCTTAGTCTCATCTCAAGCTCTTTCAACCTATGGAATGCTCTCTGGTGATTTGCTGCCTTCTCTTGGCATGCTAGATTTCTAGCCAGATTTTTCCAGTCCTTTGTTTCTGTAGAACCCAATGTGACTAGAACATTAGACTGGAAGAGTTTGCAACAAAAACAGTATGCAGCTTTCTGGGGTTTTGAGTACATAAGCCATGGCCTCTCCACTTTGTCACCATTGGGGATTTCACGCCAGTAATGTGTTGGATGGAAACTTCTATTTTCATTGTCTTGGGGAACATGAAGTTTTTCACTTGCTGTAGCCCATGCAGTACAAAGAAGTCCCTCAGGCTACTGCTCAAGTGGGTCCACAGTCCTGGATCATCTAGACTTAAGGAACTAAACTCAGCAGCAGCAGCAGCTTTCTTGTGCCTCCACCATGCTCTTCTCTGATCTACACTTTTCTTCAGGAATGTGCATGGTTACATGCATTTGAGATGGAGATTTGGATGCTGCAGTAGCTGCCAGGTCACCTGCACTCTAACTGGAAGATCAGACATCTCCTCACCATTCACATCCTCACTGCAGTCGGAAGGCTCACCATGAACCTTTGTGTCTATGTAACTCAGGAGACCTCCTTCCTGCTTAGCTAGAAAAGCTTCCTTTGCTTTCTTTTTCTGAATGCTGCCCCAGAGGGGAATTTTCTTCTTTCACTCACGACTGCTGTTCTGTGCCAGCTATAGCGGCTCTCAACACTCAATTGAAGGGGACAAATAAGCAGGCTGGTAGCAGGCCTGAGTGAGGGAAGATATCAGTGTCTTAAGGGCCTAACTGGCTCCTACTACTTCAATTGACTGCCTGTTCTCCTCAGGTGGGTTCAGGGAAGCAGCAGGAAACAGGTGTTAACACCATAACTGGTGTTAATCAGTCCAGGCTTGTGGGGGTTCTAGAGAGGTACACAAGAGGCTCCTCCTCCTCTGTCTCCCTGCAGCTTCTGCTACTTTCTGTTATTCCCTCTCACCTTTTCTCCTGCCTGCCTGTGATAAGTCTCTTGTGCCCTCCTTCCTCCAGCACAGCACTCCATCATCTCTGTGCATCCAGAGCAGAGAGAATACATATGCACCAGCAGCAAACACAATTTTCTACACTCTGAGTCCTAGTGGTGCCCCCCTCCCCACAGTCTGGCACCTGAGGCAGCCGCCTCAGTTCACCTCATGGTAAGGCCAGCCCTGTGTTTCCCCTTCTAGGGGCTTCTCTACACTGGCAATTTACAGCGCTGCAACTTTCTCACTTAAGGATGTGAAAAAGCACCCCCGAGCGCATCGAGTTTCAGCGCTGTAAAGCGCCAGTGTAAACAACGCACCAGTGCTGGGAGCCAAGCTCCAAGCACTGGTGGCTTTGTCCCTCGTGGAGGTGATTTTTTTTTAGAACGCTGGGAGAGCTGTCTCCCAGCATTGCACTGTGACCACACAAGGCCCGTTAAAGCACTATTGCGGCATCGTTTTAGTGTTGCCAATGTAGACTAGCCCTTAGTATCATGCAAGACACAATAAATGATGCCTGCAAGTCTTAAAGATGTAGCAATGGAAATGAGGACGCTACAGGGACATATGAAAGATCAAGTTTATTCATCTCTTTCAAAACTATTACAGAATTCCTTTACCATAAAACATTTTTACAAGACATTGATTGTGCTATTAAATATTTGAAGCATCTCAACCAAAGCCATATTGTTAAGCAAGATTCTTTAATATTTAAGTGAATGTCTCTTAAGCCTTTATTTAGACCAATTAAAGGCACTTAAGTACAGATAATGATAGAGAATGGACTTTAGTCATTCACACAGCTTTCTGGTCTGCCCCAGAATCTAGCTCTTCCCAATAACGAAAGAACACCCAGCACTATTGCTACATGTATGATGAAGAAATCACTTTGTGTAAGTCTAATAATTATAAGATGAGGTTGCAAACAAAAATGTTGTGGAACTAGTATCTTTGTCAGGCAGAAAACTTAAAAACTCAGCACAAGAAACAAGACATTCCAAAGTGGAACAGAAAGGTCTCTTGATTGTGTGTTGCGAGGATACACTGACTTTGTATTAAAACTTTTAAGATTTATTTCAACCTACCATGACATGCAAGAAGCAACTGACTATGTGGTGTTCAGTATCTCTCACTGTGTACTTTAATAAATGTATTTGACTGTACAATCAGTTCGAAACATTACCCCGCATCGGATGTTTCCCAAACCAAAGAAGAAATTCACATCCACCATACAGATAGCCAGTTTCAACACTTGCAATACACATGTAGGAATATGTTTCAGAGTGGTAGCCGTGTTAATCTGTATCAGCAAAAACAACGGAGTCCTTGTGGCACCTTAGAGACTAAAATTTATTGGGGCATAAGCTTTTGTGGGCTAGAATCCACTTCATCAGATGCACGGAGTGGAAAATACAGGAGCAGATATAAATACATGAAAGGATGGGAGTTGTCTTATCAAGTGTGATGTCAGTCTAACAAGATAAATCAATCAACAGCAGGATACCAAGGGAGGAATGAAGTGAGCTGTAGCTCACGAAAGCTTATGCTCTAATAAATTTGTTAGTCTCTAAGGTGCCACAAGTACTCCTTTTCTTTTTGCGAATACAGACTAACACGGCTGCTACTCTGAAAAAAAGGGAGGAAAGGTAACTTTTGAAGTGGTAATGAGAGCAGCCCATTACAGACAGTTGACAAGAAAGTGTGAACAACAGTAGGGAGAAATTAGTATTCATTCCAAACCCAGTGCCCCCTCCCCCATTTAAGACAACATAGTGGCAAAGTTTTTTCCACCAGAGCTCTGATAAAAAAGGCTTACTATCAGAAATTAATAGTTGAGGGGGGAAATGGGAAGATAAGGGGACCTGTGAAGGGAATCAACAGGAGTCATTCTGCTGTTTTTAAAGGCTTTGGATCAGAGCCAAAGGGCATGGCTACACTTGCGAGTTAGAGCGCATTAAAGCGGCCCCAGGCACCCTAACTCACTAAGTGTCCACACTGGCAAGGCACACAGAGCGCCCTGACACGGTGGCTGGAGCGCTCCTCGTACTCCACTTCTAAGAGAAGCATAATGCATGCTGCACTGCAGCACCAAAGTGGCTGCCCTGGTCTGTTAGTGCACTCTGATCGGCCTCCAGAAGTGTCCCACAATGCCTGTTCTAGCCAATCTGGTCATCACTTTGAACTCTACTGCTCTGCCCTGACCTCAGGTGACCAACCATCAGACTCTGCCCTTTAAATTCTCTGGGAATTTTGAAAATCCCCTTCCTGTTTGCTCAGCAAGGCGTGGAGTGCTCTCAGTGAATCTTTCCAGGTGACCATGCCTCCACGTGCCAGGCGATCCCCAGTATGGAGCAATGGCAAGGTGCTGGACGTCATCAGCGTTTGGGGGAAGGAAGCTCTCCAGTCCCAGCTGCGCTCCAGCCGTAGGAATTATGATACCTTCGGGCAGATATCAAGGGACATGATGGAAAGGGGCATGACAGGGAAACACTGCAGTGCAGGGTTAAAGGGAAGGAACTGTGGAATGCCTACCACAAAGCCCATGAGGCAAACAGCTGCTCCAGCGCTGCCCCTGCGACCTGCTGTTTCTACAGAGATCTGGACGCGATACTTGGGGGCGACCCCACCTGCACTCCAAGGACCACCATGGACACTTCAGAGTGGGCTCAGTTCAACAAGGCAGGAGGAGGAGGAGAAAAGCGGGAGCGAGGGTGCTGAGGAGGAGGAAGACACCTCGGCATCCCTAGAGGCATGCAGAAGCTGTTCTCAAGGAGGAAGGTAGCCAGTCGCAGCAGCTGGTGCTTGGGGAAGGACAAACACCAGAGGAGATGCCCAGTAAGCGGCTTTTATTTTGGGAAGAAAGTTGTTCGGTGTGGGCTCTTGGGGTGAGGAGGGTTAGGGCTGCATGCATATCTAGATGTGGAATAGGGCGTTGATGTGCTCTCTCACATCGCGATGATCTCTTCAAAGGTCTCATGCAGAATGAGCAATGCATTTGCATAGGTTCCTTGGGAGAGCTACTATACTACTTGTCCCAGTAAGGCTAACATGTCTGCGCCACTGTGCCATGAGGGGTGGGGAGACCATTGCTGCACACAGGCAAGCTGCATATGGGTCAGGGCGGAAGCCGCATTGTAGTGGAAAACCCTCCCTTGCTTCCCAGGTCACCTTCAGCAGAGAGGTATCTTCCAGGAGGAACTCCTGTGGAAAATATGGGGACAGTGTTCAGTAGGGGCCCCCTGCAGATGTTAGCTCTCCCCAAGGTACACAAACCTAGAGAACAATACGGCTGTGAAACAATCAGTCCCCCTTGCCCCTGTGCTTAATCAATGTTTTGGGGCTCCTCTGGGTTATGTGCGCTCGCTTTGGGATGGGCAAATTCTGCTATTGTGTAGACTGTGCTTGTCTTTAAGTACGGGGGAATCATTGCTCTGTCTGGTGTGAACAATGCTGCCTCTGTTAATCATTAATCTGTTAATTGTTGTATTTTGCCTTTACAGATGCAACCTTGAGATCTCGGCCGGCTTTATCATCACTGGCCAAAAGACTTCAAAGAATTAGGAAAAGGCCATGTAGAAGCAAAGAGGACATGCTGCATGAAATAATGCAGCAGTCCCTCAAGGAAAAATCAAAAAGTGCAGGAATGGCAGGAGAGTGAAAGGAGGGTCCACCAGCAGAATGCGGATTACCAGCACCAAAGCATGGAGCAGCTCAGCAGCATTATGGAGCGCCAAGCAGACTTGATACAGGTGCTCGTACCTCGCCGGCCCCCCTTCTCCCCATGCAGCCCTTGTTCCAAAACGCTTTCCCTTGTGCCCCCATGTCACCTCCAACCCACTTTCCCCCACATCCGGGTCTTATTGCCACCAGCTGCCTCCAACACCTGTCGCTTTACCACCCAGCCCTGCAAACTACGACCCTTACCCACTGCACTCAACCCCCATCACCATGCATTTTAGCCAACCTGAAGTGCAGCACTCATTGCACAGCACTCCAGACAGGAAGGCTGAGTATGAGAACAGGACATACGCAAAACTGTGATTGAACTGTTCCCCACCCTACCCCCTTGTCCTTTCTGTTTCCCAAGAAGTTGTGTTTCTTTTCAATAAATGAATTTTCTTTTCAATAAATGGATTTTTTGGCTTTGAAAAACATTATTATTGCATTAAGTAAAAGATACTGTAGCCCAGGAAAGCAACAGGCACTGCAAGTCAGTGTAGCGAACACAGATTCCTAACAACATTGGAGCCACCACTCCGCACTCCTGTGCAGGGCATCAAACATTACTGGTGGCTTTCAGCCTCAAAATGCTCCCTCAAGGCATCCCTAATCTGTCTGGGCCCCTCTAATAGCCCTGCTCTCTGGCTGTTCAAATTCAGCCTCTAGGTGTTGAGCCTCCGAGTTCCATGCCTGAGTGAATGCCTGCCAAACCCTTCCCTTCACAAATGTTATGGAGGGTATAGCACGCGGATATAACTGCGGGGATGTGGTCATCGGCCAGGTCCAGCTTCCCATACAGACAGCGCCAGCGGCCCTTTAAACAGCAAAAAGCACACTCCACAGTCATTCTGCACCAACTCAGCCTGTTGTTGAACCGCCCCTTGCTGCTGTCAAGGCTTCCTGAGTAGGGTTTCATGAGCCATGGCATTAAAGGGTAAGCGGGGTCTCCAAGGATCACAATGGGCATTTTGACTTCCCCTACAGTGATCTTCTGGTCCGGGAAGAAAATCCCGGCTTGCAGCTTCCTGAACAGGCCAGTGTTCCGAAAGATGCGTGCATCATGCACCTTTCCGAGCCAGCCTGCGTTAATGTCAATGAAATGCCCACAGTGATCCACATGCGCCTGGAGAACCATAGAGAAATACCCCTTCTGATTAACGTACTCTGATGCTAGGTGGCTGGTGCCAGAATTGGAATATGCATCCCATCTATCGCCCCTCCACGGTTAGGGAAACCCATTTGTGCAAAGACAGCCACAGTGTCATGCACTTTACCCAGAGTCATAGTTCTTCTTAGCAGGATGTGATTAATGGCCCTGCAAACTTGCATCAAGACAATTCCAACGGTCGACTTTTTCACTCCAAATTGGTTAGCAACTGATCGGTAGCTGTCAGGAGTTGCTAGCTTCCAGATTGCAATGGCCACCTGCTTCTCCACTGGCAGGGCAGCTCTCAATCTCGTGTCCTTGTGCCACAGGGTGGGGGCGAGCTCCTCACACAGTCCCATGAAAGTGGCTTTTCTCGTCTGAAAGTTCTGTAGCCACTGCTCATCATCCCAGACTTGCATGACGATGTGATCCCACCACTCAGTGCTTGTTTCCCAAGCCCAAAAGCAGCGTTCCATGGGTGGCGAGCATGTCCATGAATGCCACAAGCAATCTCGTGTCATATGTGTTACATGAGTTGACATCATCATCGGACTCCTCACTGTCAGTTTGTAGCTTAAGGAGCAACTCGACTGCAAAACATGATGTGATGGTGAGACCCATCATCATATTCCTCAGCACTCTGGGCTCCATTCCCACAGGCTGAAAGGGAAGACAGAGCGCGCAGTACAAAAAACGTTGGAAGATGGCGCCAAATGTGGACAGAAGCACAGGGATTGCTGGGATGCAAAGCGATGCATCACAGGGCATTGGGACAGGACCCAGGATGCCCCACCCCCTCCACCACCTTCCCACAAGCCACAGCGCCAAAATGGGAAGAGGTGCTCTGTCGGATAGCTGCCCATAATGTACAACTCCCAATGCCACTGCAAGGGCTGCAAATATGGCCACACCTGTGTGCTTGCAGCTGACAGTGTGAACACATTGCAGCGCTTTCCCTACTGCGCCCTCCGAGGGCTTGTTAACTCACAGCGCTCTACATCTGCAAGTATAGCCATGCCCTAAGATGCTAAGTCCTTCCCTAAATAAATCTCTAAGGGCTTGTCTACACTGGCACTTTACAGCGCTGCAACTTTCTCGCTCAGGGGTGTGAAAAAAACCCTCCAGAGCGCTGCAAGTTTCAGTGCTGTAAAGTGCCAGTGTAGACAGTGCACCAGCGCTGGTAGCTATTCCCCTCATGGAGGTGGGTTTTTTATAGCGCTGTGCAGCGCCTACACAGCCATGTTAAAGCACGGCCATGGCAGCGCTTTAATATTGCTAGTGAAGACACGCCCTAACTCTCAAATACAGAGTGCTGCTTTGCTCACTGAGAAGAACCTTTCCTGGTCTGGAAATTAAAAAAAAAAAAAAAAAAGAGGTAGTAAATAAGCCACATTTTTATTGTGAAAGAATTTGTCTATGCTTTGTGTGGAATGCTTCTTTACACAATTACCTATAATCTTGCTAGCCCTAAAATTCACAGCAAATATGAAATGAGCAATAAAGTTAAAATTAAACATTAATTGTTACATTATGAAATTCTTTCAAGCATAACTTCCTCTCAGGAATTTCTAATAACTATTAGGATTATGGTCATACAACAGGTAGATGCTTTCCATAACCAAAGACAAAGAATCCCTTTGGAAAGAGCTTCTCACTGTGGTATTTAAGAGCCAAACTAAACATAAAATTAACATATTGCAAAGTATTGCACATCCACAAAGACCATGATGGGGGTGGGGAGGGGAAGAAAAAAAGAGAGTTAGTTACTTTGGGAGTCATAACAGTTTCCCGATTGTGTGTTTACTGCAATGTCATGGTTGACGTTTCAATGCAGTGAGGATTTTTGTGATTATACTTGATATTCCCCTCCCTCACCTTCTGCCCCACTATGGAGCAAGTAAAAATGGATTTTGAAAGCAATTCAGGTTACAACACTCCATATACATGCCAAACTCTGTCTGTCACTGTGTGTTACAAGATAAGAGAAGCTGACATTCACAGCAGTCATCAATACACTTATCGCCCTAAAGTACTGACACAACCAAAAAACATCTATGATTGCAAAACCCAAGAATGTGTATAATCCTTTCAGTGAGCTCTCAACAAAAGACTTTTCTGGGCATTATTTAGGGGCGAAAGATTCATCAAATCTCCCACCAGGACATAAATAAAGCAAACAATTATTTTTATGGTGAGGTACAGAGAGGAACAATTTATCATGTGGATAAAATGATAACACCTAGCTCTTACATAGCACTTTTCATCAGTAGATTTTAAAGTACTTTACAAAGGAGCTAAATATTCTGAGCATATGAATACAAGGAAGCACACACAGAAAAAGCAGCCTTTGTGCAGAGGAGCTGAAGCACAGGTTCAATTGTTCCAAGCAGCTAATTGTGTTGCTGAAACATTCAAAACTTACCTGCTGTAATTTTCTAAAAAAGCTGATGAAGACATCACTGTTCGTAACACTTGGATCTACAGTTACTGAAAAATAAAGGCACAGAAATCAAAGTTAGTTGAAGGGGTGGGAGAAAAGGGTCTGTGTCTGAAAGTAAGATTACCTGCAATGCCCCTCTAAGTTAACATATAACTATCAAAAGACTTCTGGTAGAGCTGTCAATGAGTGCTTTACCCATCCTTTGATTTAAGCAAAGTTTGCTTTTTATTGGATGGTGCTCAGATTACTCCCAAGTCCTGCCCAGCAGAAGACAGGTACTGCATTAGGTACGCACCCCGATGGTGAAACCTGGCTCCACTGAAGTCAATGGAAGTTTTGCCATGGACTTCACAGGACAAGGATTTCATCCCAGTATTTAATATATGGGCCTAAAGTTGTGGTCATTTATTCAGGAGCCTATTTTCTGAAGTGCTGAGCACCCAGCAACTCCCACTGACATTATCAGAAGCTGCTGGCTGCTCAACAGTTTTGGAAGTGAGGTTATTTAAGAGATTACTCTTATGTTTTTTTTTTTTTGAAAGTCTTGCCTACAAAGCATACATTACATTAAAGGCCACAAAATGTCTCAGTGCTTCCTATTTCTTGTAGTTGAAAGGGTTACATTTTAATTTATTGTCTTACGTGAAATTCATGCATGACATATTATACCTGCACTTCAGATATATAGTTTTCCTATAAATTTCATGTGTCTTGTAACAATTCTCAAGTCTCTGCTTAGAAATTTGAGAAAAATAAATTTACTTAGTTCTAGAAAAAACAGAGGCCAATTTAAAGGCAAGAGGAGGGGTATGGTTTTTGAAGGGACCTGCCCAAAGGCTCCGTTTTTCATTTGAAGTCAGTGGAAGTATTTGGCATGCTAGGTCTGCAGGATCAGGCCCCCATGTAGTTTAATCCAAACATTCAGGGTATGCCCCCACCAGACCCCACAAATCATGACTTGCAGAATCCATAAACAGAGTTGAAAACCCAACCACGTAGTGAAAGCAGAGACTCCATACCACTCTGTAGATATTGCTCAAGCTGAGACCTCCTCTCATCAGCCATGGACTTGGTCATTGCAAGATAGAACTTTGGAGGGAAAGCAGGCACGGTACTCCCAAAGATCCGTCTTAGCTACAATGGCAGTCAAATAATGCTTAAAGTTAGTGAAGATCTGCTATGGGCTTCTGTGGACATCACCATATTACTATATTCCCCAGGTTGGAGATGGCCATTCACTTTAGCCCCAAGGCTACTGACAGCTCTCTCAACCTCTAAATGTATTCAAGACATACAACCCCTTCAGAGCCAAACAATGTAATCAACAATACTTTCTTCAGAGCCACTCAGAGGGAACCCTGTCACCAATGCAAAGCATGCTGCTTTTTGTTTTGTTTTTAGCTTTACGCAATCTGAGTAGCAGCTTAGAAGTAGTTTATCAGTTCCAAGTCAGAAGGATTGCAGCATGTCTACTTCATGAAGTCTTACACACTCTATAGACAAATGCTACGCTGTCTTTGTCAACACTCAGTATTTGCTTTCCAAATTATTTATACAATATTACAAATAAATCTTGGTATGATCACATAAACCCTCTCTTTTGGGAACCACTGGCGTCTATCCTTGCTTCACAAATGCAAAGAAAGGGATCCTCAACATGCCGTAATCCTCGCGACAGGTCTCCCTTGCATCACTGTATTTCTTTAACATATTACAGACTCTGTATAGAGTTGAGAAATATTTGGAGACACTTTACATTTCCAATTGGCTGTTACCATATTTTACAGTCAGCTGTGGTTGAATGGGTGGACAGTAAGTTTTACAGAGAGCATGTTGCTTCCTGAGCACTTTCAACTCACATTGCAACCAAGCTCAGCAGAAAATTGAACTCTGTTCTGTCAACAGCATAAAACACTCAATTGGCTTGGCTTTTGTTTTTAAAAATACATCATCAGGCAGAGTCACTGTTCGCCACCCAACACAATACCAGTTTTTTGCAGTTTAGATTCCCCCAGAAAGTGATGGAAGACATAGGAAATATGATCCTCTTAGTTCAGTTGAATTAAATGGAGATTTTCCAACTTGGCATTTGGACAATCCAATGAGAATCTTCCCATACACAGAAGGGAGGGATCTCAAAGAAGGAGCAACTGTTTTTAAAGCTACAATTTACAATTTGCCAACTCTTGTGATATTATCCAAAGTCCTGAGATACTTGGCATTTTTTCTTGAAGCCCCAGCTCCTAGAGTCATATGAATGTGAAATGCTCAGCTTTCACTTAAAAATAAAAGTTTCTAACTCTCTTGCTTGTGGAAGAAAGCTTGAAATCATGAACAGAGTGCACCCTAAGGCCTCAGAAACCCAGAAGAAAAATTCATTATTTTTAAAATGATTTTTCAGCCACCCAATTTATTGATGGGGGGGGGGGGGGCTGACTCAGGATTTTTGACCCTGTAGGGTTGGCAATACTGAAGTTAAAGAATCCTGAAATAAAGACTTCCATTCTCTCCTACTCACGCTGTTTGATCATGTGATCCCCAAAACTGGAAGTGCTCCTGCTTTCAGGACCTCATCTGATCAGTTAACACACACACACACACACACACACACACTCACTCACTCACTCACTCAGACCCAGCTTTTGTAAACCCTTAAGGGGCCACCAGGCAACAGGCTGGCAAAAATGAAAAGCCAGCTGAAAACATGTGCACCTCACAGACCCTCCTTGATTATAACAGACTGTTGTAGTAAGTAAATAATTTAAACTGTTTGGGTTTTTTTTTTAATATTACCCTATACTAAAGGTGCACATTGATACTATTTGTTGGTTTTCCCACCCCCATGGCTCAAGGTCATACCTGACTAACATGAAAAGAGCATCAAAGGTGTACTTTCTGATTAAAATAATTTTTAATGGGAGGCGCAGTCCCATTGTCACCAATGACGTGCTACAAGGAGTTTAAAAGTATTTACAAAGGTGTTAAACTTCCATCCTAACACAAGTGACTGATTAAAATCTAGAGCTTGTAAAATTAAAAAAATTGTAAAAAGTTTCAGTCATTTCCATTTTTTAAAGTGATTCACAATATTTATAAGGATTTTGAAAAAATGCCATAAAATTAATTTTGCCATTTTGAATTTTTTTTTTTTTTTTGCAAAAAAAATAAAACTTGTGTTTTCAAAAGGGGCATTTTTTACCTGAAAAACTTTGTTTGAAAAATTTCAGTCAACTCTAGTCAAAGCTATTTCATTTAGTGGAAATACAGACTGATTTCTACAGCTAGACACCATTTGGCCACTATTGAGAAATGACAGTTCATGGATCAAGGTTTATTATACATTTAATGCCACTCTCTGGAAGCAGGGGAAATTGAGGTAAAAAACATCATCGACATTTTCAGGAAACAGGCATAACTGACAAGCCTGGACAAAAATCCCTCTCTCAGTAAAGCAGTTTCTGAATATATTAAGATTTGTGTGAGCTTTGCTTGTGGCCCATGTAGCAGCTGCTCCAGTACCCCTGCACTGGCAACACATCACCACTTCCCAATTTGTTTATTATTTACCTGTTATTAGGTACTTGTAAATTGCCTTGAGAGACCCAGAGTATAAAAGGAGCTATGGAAAACCAAATCACGTTTTCCATGTAGTGTAGCTGCATAAATATAATAAGAATAGCAGCTTTTATATAGTGCTTTTCATCTTCAAAGTTCTTCAAATACATACACTGATCCCTCCAAAGCCTCAGACAGAGAAGCATTCTCTGCTTTTCAGAGAGGGAAATTTAGGCAAAGATATGAAGTGATTTGCCAGAGTTCAGAGATAGAGTCAGAGCTCAAATCAGAACCTCCTGCCTCCTCACCTGCCTCCCCGCCATGCCTCTCACCCATGTAATGCAGCACTACCCATCATCATCAGTAGTTTGTACAAATGGAGACATGGACTATTTTAAAAAAATCCAAATCAATGAGAGCAATTAATCCACCTTGGAATGACTGCTTGGTAAATTTTATTTTTCAAACTTAGGCTATGTTTGTCTGAAGGATTTGGGGAGTGGGTAGGGTAGGGAGTGGAGAGAAGTTTCTCTCAACCTAGCGGAATCCGATCTGCTGAGCAATCTCCAGCATTCTAATTCTTCCGAAAAGTATCTCACTTTTTCATACTTCTAAGAACTATAGAAATTTTCCATAATAAGTTTACACACATACTTTGGAGGGTGGAGGTGGGGAGTTAATTTAATCAGACAGAGCTATCAGTCTGCAGGCATTCCAACATGACTGGAAACTTGGTTGTTTCCAATACTCACCAGCCCAAAAGATGGACTTAAATTTTAAACGCAAGCAGACAATCGTTAAGGCTGTACCTGGCAGAGCTATGTTCTGGTGGCCAGATTCACTTCCAGCACAAGGTTGCAGATCTCCAGATAGCAGTAAATTTATCTAGAGAAGGAGCCAGAAGCACAAGCTGCTTGCAACTCTTGCTCTGCTGGAGACCTCAAAGCCTGGTAATACATTCCAAAGCGGGCAAGGCCAGGTTGACTGGGAGAAGAGCTGAATCAACGTCTCTCCAGGGCTGCTTCCACTAGTAGAGTCCTATGGACGTCCAGCCAGGTTTAAAGAGGTCCTATCTTGTGGAGAGACTAGGTGAGTGAGATAAGCTCTTTCACCAACAGAAGTTGGTCTAATAAAAGGTATTACCTCACCCACCTTGTCTCACTGAGCTTTTCTTCGGGTCTGGGAAAAGTACTCAGTGTGTCACAGCTAAACACAAGATCAAACAGATTGTTTAGCAAAGTCATACTCAGACCTCTGTGGTTCAGAAGCCAAATTAGTGATTAACATTACCCAAAAGAGCCACGGTAGTATGAATTCATTGTTTCTTTTTACACACACACACACACACACACACACACACACACACACACACACACACAAGTGCACTGAACACGAGTACACTACATGTTGTGATAGGCACGTGTAGGACCTATGGAACTTGAAATGTGTGTTGTTGGGGGTACTGATCATCATAGCAGTGTTATGGCAGTGTCTGGTGCTGCTTTGAGTTGTGGAACAGGACACCCACATACCCCGAGAGAACTTGCTTCAATACAGAAGAAAAACCCGTCTGATCGCACACCCCTAGTTGTCACGTACCACCCCAGGCTGGAACTCATACGGGGTATCATACAATTACAACCCATGCTTGATGAGGACCACATCCTGAAAGAAATCTTTCCTGAACTCCCTCTTTTGACCTTCAAACAACCCCCCAAAATCATCAGAAGCAAGTTCCCCACAAAACCTTTCAAAACCATGGGACTTACTGTGATGCTCTGTACCTCGAGGGAACACCTTACACCCCCAGGTTTATCTTTATAAAATGGTTATGTGGTATCCAATGCAGTTTGTCATGTTGGGTGTCTTCGGAAGGCTCATGATGCATTGAGCATGGTTGTTATAGTGATGTTATAGTAATTGTTACAGGAATGTTATAGTAATGTTATAATTTCATGTATATAGTTATGAGGCTGAAAATGTGCCCTCATGACTTAGAGCAAGCCCAGGCAAAAAATCTCCAAGAGCAGAGGGGCAGTTCACACCCCATCACAGCAGGTATGGGACAAACCCAGCCCAGACTCACAGGAACAAAAGACGCCGGCCTAGGCAACAACAAAAGACTCTGTTAGGGCTTGGCTACACTTGCAAGTTAGAGCACATTAAAGCAGCCCCGGGCACCCTACCTCACTATTCGTCCACACTGGCACGTAGAGCGCTCTGACTCTACGGCTAGAGTGCTCCTGGTATTCCACCTCGGCGAGAAGATTAACGCTTGCTCTGCCTTGCCTGAAACATCCCGGCGTCAGTGTGAACAAGGCGTTGCATTACTGCGCTCTGATCAGCCTCCGGAAACATCCCATAATCCCCTTAAGTCAAGTGGCCACTCTTCTCATTGTTTTGAACTTGCTGTAGGAATGCGGATATGCCCTTTGAAAGCTCCATTTCTGACAGCCGGCTGCTTATCTGCTCTGAGACAAAGCAACCATTATTGCGGAATGCTGTGTGAGAGAGAGAGAGAGAGGTCTGCTGCTGTCTAAATTTACAAGACAGCATGTGGACATGCTCTCAACGCCCCCAAAACCCACTCTCTCTCTCCCCCCACATACACACAAAATACTCCAGCACACGTCACCCTCCCCGCCCATTTGAAAAGCACGTTGCAGCCACTTACATGGTGGGATAGCTACCACAATGCACTGCTCTCTGTGGCCATTGCAAGAGCTGCTAATGTGGCTATGCCAGTGCACTTGCAGCTATCAGTATGGACAGATTGCAGCACTTTCCCTACTGCGCTCTACGAAGGCTGGTTTAACTCAAAATGCTCTACATCTGCAAGTGTAGCCATGCCCTTAGACTCTGGAGTGAGTCACCCCCCTTTCTTTGGTCAGTTTGGAACTGCGATGAGGAAATGTTCACCTGACTCTGAAGGGGGGAGGGCAAAGCCAAGAGGGAAGAAAGGACATGATAAAAGGGAGAGACATTTGCCATGCTCTCTCTCTCCCACCTTCATCTACAGACACCACACCAAGCGACTGAAGTGCTGATCAAAGGGGAGAGCCTGGCTGAAGAGCAATCAGCCAGCTTGTGGTTAGAAGCATCTAAGTTTGTAAGGACACTGGAAGTGTTAAGATCAGCTTAGAATGTGTTTTGCTTTTGTTTCATGTGACCAAATCTGACTTCTTATGCTTTGATTTATAATCCCGTAAAATCTATCTTTATAGTTAATAAATTTGTTTGTTTATTCTACCTGAAGCAGCGAGTTTGGTTTGAAGAGTTTCAAAGGCTCCACTTGGGAGAACAAACCTGGTATATATCAATCTCTTTTAAATTGACAAACTCATATAAGCTTGCAGTGTCCAGCGGGCATAACTGGGCACTGCAAGACAGAGGTTCCTAGGGTTGTGTCTGGGACCAGAGATATTGGGTAGTGTCATTCGGTTGCACAATCCAAGGGTTTGTGCCAGAGACTGTGCGTGAACAGCCCAGGAGTGGGGGTTCTCACAGCAGAGCAGGGTAAGGATTGGATACCAGAGTCAAGGATTGGAGTGACCTAGCAGATCACTGGTCCAGATAAAACCAGAAGGGAATATCACACCTACCCATGCCTATCCCAACATTTGGTGTACCTCATCCAGTGTACTAAATGCCCCAACAACTATGTGGGTGAAATGAGACAATCACTTCACACCTGAATGAACTTACACAGAAAAATGATGAGATAAAAACACTATGTCAACCATGGGTGAACACTTTTCCCAGCATGATCACTCCATTTTGGACTTCTCAGTCCACATTCTTAAACTGCAAAACACATTCTAAAGATGAGCCTGGGAACTTAAATTCATAACTTCCTATGATTTTTAGTGTCTAGCACTCAGTAAAGACATTGGATTTATGGATCATTACAACAATCTGTAACCCACTAACACACCTTCATCTTGAATGCTCTCTGATAACATGTTAAGTCCTTATGCTAAACAATTTGTTCCCCCTTGTATTTAGCTGCAACACTCTGGGTATGTGTACACTGCAATACAAAACCCACAACACGGAGTCTCCGAGCCCAGGTCAGCTGACCTGAGCTAGTAGGGTTCAGGTTTCAGGGCTAACTAAAAATTGCAGTGTAGCTGTTTGGGTGCAAGCTGGCGCCTGGGCTCTGAGACCCTGCGAGGGGAAGGGTCTCAGAGCCCAGGCTCCAGTCCGAGCCTGAACATCTACATTGCAATTTTACAGCTCTGCAGCCCAAGCTCCACTAACCCAAGTCAGCTGACCCAGGCCAGCCTCCTTTTTTTTTTTTGCAGTGTAGATATACCATCTGAGTATCTTTCCCAGACCTGAAGATGAGCTCTGTGTAGCTCGAAAGCTTGTGTCTTTCACCAATAGAATTTAGTCCAATAAAAGATATTACCTCACTCACCTTGTCTCTCTACTATCCTGGGATTAACATAGCTACAACAACGCTATCTTGTGGAATCCACCTAATGGTAAAACCCTCCATCCATCTGGCCCAAGACATACAAAGCAGTGAGTATTGTTTCTTTTCCATCCATCCACAAAAATGCTCCTCCGCCACAGAAAATGGTCATTAGTTTCAAGGGTAAATGGCTGGAATTATCTAATGAAGTGTTTAGCCCCACCCACACTGTCTAAACCAACTATTTCACCCACAGCCACGTTCCATTATATGGTAAAAGCCTAGGGCAGATGAGGCATTTGAGATAAGATTTCTAACCTGGAAATAATAGTCAGAGCAGCATTATTAAAAGGAGTTAGAAAGGTGTCAAACTGTCCGTAAAAAGGGATTAAGGGAGTTATACTTTTAGATACAGTCTGGATGAAGCATACAGAAAGGGGCTCCTAATTTTAAAGGGTATTTAAACATGTTTCATATGCTAATAAAAATATTTTTATATGCAGATACTTAAACCCAAAATATAAAATTAGTCTGCTATACGAGTACACAAAATTGAAAAACAAATGTATTGTAATCATTAAATTCTTTATGCCTAATTATTTTTGTGATTAATTGGTTTTTAGAATAATTTTCCAAACAGCTGTTCATGAAAATCATGGCTGTTCCTAGACTTACTCAGTGAATGCTGGTACAGTGTTTAGAATCAATCAACATTATGCTTTTGTCTTCAGACCAATTGTTACCATTTCATACTTATCTACATGCCTCCAGCTTTCAGCTAGACTACATCACACAATCCATTGTCTACAGCCAAGCTCTAAGATACAACCACATTTGCTCCAATCCCTCAGACAGAGACAAACACCTACAGGATCTCAATCAAGTGTTCTTAAAACTACAATACCCACCTGCTGAAGTGAAGAAACAGATTGACAGAGCCAGAAGGGTACCCAGAAGTCACTTATTACAGGACAGGCCCAACAAAGAAAGTAACAGAACGCCACTAGCCGTCACCTTCAGCCCCCAACTAAAACCTCTCCAGCGCATCACCAAGGATCTACAACCTATCCTGAAGGACAGAGACAGGCCAGTCCTCGCTTACAGACAGCACCTCAACCTGAAGCAAATACTTACCAGCAACTGCACATCACACAACAAAAACACTAACCCAGGAACCTATCCCTGCAACAAACCCCATAGCCAACTCTGTCCACATATCTATTCAAGGGACACCATCATAGGACCCAACCACATGAGCCACACAATCAGGGACTCGTTCACCTGCACATCTATCAATGTGATATATGCCATCATGTGCCAGCAATGCCCCTCTGCCACGTACATTGGCCAAACCAGACAGTCTCTACACAAAAGAAATAAACGGACACAAATCAGACATCAAGAATTATAACATTCAAAAACAAGTCTGAGAACACTTCAGTCTCCCTGAACACTCAATAAAAGACTTAAAAGTGTCCATTCTTCAACAAAAAAAAACTTCAAAAAACAGACTCCAATGAGAAACTGCAGAACTGGAATTAATTTGCAAACTGGACACCAACAAATTAGGCCTGAATAAAGACTGGGAGTGGATGCGTCAAAGAACTAAGAACTAATTTCCCCATGCTAATTTCCCCCTACTATTACTCACACCTTCTTGTCAATGGTTTGAAATGGGCCACCCTGATTATCACTACAAAAGTGATTTTTCCTCCTGTTGATAATAGCCCACTTTAATTGAATTGTCTTGTTAGAACTGGTAAGGCAACTCCCATCTTTTCATGTACTATGTGTATATATCTATCTATCTTCCTACTGTATTTTCCACTCCATGCAGCTGATGAAGTGGGTTTTAGCCCACAAAAGCTTATGCCCAAATAAATTTGTTAGTCTCTAAGGTGCCACAAGTACTCCTTTTCTTATTGCATAATTGTTCACTACAGCTTTTCTTGAACAGTTCTCTGAAGCATCTAGTTCTGGTCACTGTCAGAGACATAATACTGGGTTAGTTGGACTGCTGGTCTGATCCAATGCAGCAATTCCTAAATACTGTGTTACTCCATCTCTAGAAACTTCTCTCCTCAGACTATCTCAATCTTTAGTTCATTTTTGCCTATGACACCGAACCTCACTTTTTTTTCCCCGTCCGTGCATCTTTCCATTTGCCGTTACTGCAAGTAATGTACTTACTTGCATCTTTACCACTTGTAAATTTCCTTTCCTTTCTATCAGTAGGGGCTCTTGTATTCTGCTCTGTAAAGTGTTCCCTGAATTTCTCCACACAAATCATTATCAAAAACTTTAGGGTGCCATGTAAATATTGGTGTGCTTTTAATGTAAAGCACTAACTACACTAACCCCAAAAAAGTCTGATTTGAGGAACGCAGGCTGATAGGATTATATTAGTAGATGTTAATTGTCTCCTTCATTCAGATATCTGAGTCTTAGGAAAAATAAGCTCTACTTTAAAAGTATGGGAGACTGAACATAACTTTTTGTTCTGAAAAGGAAAGCTTTATTGCAAATTGTTTGGGAAGATTGAAATAGCTGATGGATTTCATTATTGCAAAAAACTCTTCTGTTTTGATGGGAGTTGTGGTGGTTAAATTCTCCTTACTTTCCAGCTTTGAAAACCTGTGGTGTTAACAAATGACTTTTAGATTTGGGTCACTATTCAGAAGCAGATTAAAATAGTATGCTGCTTGTCCCTTTCTAGACAAATATTAGAATAACATGCCTATGACAACCTGACAAGAAGTTAAAAAGTCAGGAAGAAAAAGCCTCTAGGTGTCAAAATTGTCTGAATGTTGATTGTCGACTTATTTCCAGGCACTAAATGTACAAAGAGTCACTTCTGAAAGGTTTCAGAGTTGTAGCCGTGTTAGTCTGTATTGGCAAAAACAATGAGGAGACTAACACGGCTGCTACTCTGAAACCTGTAATTATGCAATAGTATGCCAGAGGAAGTTTCTTTCTGACTCATGCAGGGGTGTGTGCATGGGGGAGCCAGCAGGGGCTCCGGTCTCCCCCCCAATAATCAGCAGGGAATGCAGAACTTCTCTGGCCCCGGGGCTCAGAACTCCTCCTTCTCCTGGGCTGCTGAGAGGAAAGCAAGAGCTCTCAGTTACAAGACAATGGCATACTTCCCAGCACCAGGCCAAAGTGACAACTGTTCTACTAATGCTAGGAACAAAGATCTAAAGAAAAATTAACAGGATGGACTGATTTAAATTTAAATCACTGATTTTAATCATGATTTAAATCAGCAAGCACGAATCAATTATTTAAATCAAGGCTTTCTACCTTGTTTTGAATTGGTACTTTGAAAATGTATGTTAAGCCATGTAATTGCTTAAACGTACGTGTGTGTAAGTAAAATATTTTCCAAAAGAGATAAAGTGTGATAATGGTTGATATAATTTGGTACTACGTTTTGCTAATTACCAAATTATATCACCCTCTCTCTCTTTTGGAAAATATTTTAAACACGCACACACACACACAAGCAATTATATGCTTAACATACATTTTTCAGATTATTTTTTATATTTCTATTATGTTAGAAAATGATGAATGAGGCATTTCTTACTTACTAGATGATTAATTTTTTTTACCTGTGATTTGTGTCAAGCTGCACTTGGATGAAAATTTGGAATACAATTAAAATGCACAAAACCCGACGTTTTAAAATTATTTTTGTTAGTTAAATAAAAAAACTGCCTCAAATGCACTGAGTACATCATAAGAAAGAAAGTTTATCAAAATAGGATTTACATTTAAAAGAAACTGCTTTATGAAACAAAGGAAATATTGTATATAGTTAGCATATAGAATAAATAAATATAGAATTTGAATAAACTCTGTTTTTTTAAATCAATTTTTTATCCATCCTGCACTAAACAATTAAAAAGCCCTTCTCAGGCTTCTGAATGTTCAGAAGCTGTTGAGAGACAGGCTGACACAGTGAGAAACTTTACAGAGGGAGTCTGAAGGAATTGGACATTCCCAGACCCCGGGAATGGTAAACCTTAGGGAAAGGCAAGCCTGCGTAAAGACAGGTTTATTGTTTTAAGATCTGTTTTTGTTCTAAATAAATAACATTTTGCTCTATTCAGACTGTTTGGTTCCTGGACACCACTGTCATAGAACTACAGGGCTGAGCCTAAATCAGACCTAATGAGATAATCACAGCTGATCACAAGGGACTGCTGCTAGGTACTGGCTTGAGAGTGGGAGAATCACATGATTACAGCCTGCTAGAAGCCCAAGACTTGAGAGGGAGTGCCCTCAAAGAGACCCAGAAGGATGAGAGATGCAGTTATCCCAGTGATGATGGCAGAGGATAGCGCCATGTGCTCCTGCTTACAAAACTAGAGGCAACTTTGACAGTAAAGAAAGAAAAGTTCTGAAATAATCCAGTTGTTTTAGTGATACTGTCTATCTCTGCGTCACTGTAACTCTTCATTTGTCTACTTAAGTAGCACCACCAAGACTACGGATCCCACTCTCCTTCAACCTGTGTACACATGTGTGTTTTCTGAGGCTGAAAGGCAATGCGTACAAGCCCTAGAAATTAAGTGTTCTGTTTAATATCTGAACAGATATAGGATAGTCCTCAGTTCTACAATCTTTTCCACACTATGATGTTAATATGGCTCCAAACTCTGTTCCAGGGATGCTAAGACTTAATTCATTCTTCAGGCTCATTTGGTCCTTGGCCTCTCTGCCAAGATGGCCAACAAAAGTACTAATTGTGGTTATGTTTTTTGTCATGGGACAGGTTCCTCTGGGACTAGAGCTGAGATAACCAGTCAGACAATAACAACTTTTGAGCATTACCACTAGAGCTGGATTTGAACTGGTGACCTAAATATAAAAGTTTCTATAGCCCACGACCAATCTTCAGAGTCATCCAGTCTCCCCCAAGACTCCTTTGTTTCAATGTGGCACTCAGGAAATAAAGAGCAAAACCAAGAATGAATCCAAGGAATGGAGGCATCAAAACTCATTTTACAGAAAGAAAAAGTATTTGACAAGTATTCATATCAGAAAAGCCTCTTCATCATGGGAAAGTGGGGGGGAAGCGATATAGAACTCATCAAATCCTCAATTTGAGTACTGGATAAGCCAGTGGTTCTCTACCTATTTACCATTGTGGGCCGCATCCACACAATATGTATACTACCTGCATGGGACTAAGGATGTCACATGGGCCACAGCTGTAGGTTGAGAACCACTGGGATAAACACATGCAAGTCTGAAAAACAAACTGTTCTTCTGGCTATATAGCTTATTAGCAGATCCCCTAGAGACAAAGGCTGACATTCTAAAGCTTAGGGCCTACAATTTCTAAGCTTGAGTAGCCTGGAGAAAAGTCCCCAGTCATGCAATTAAATCAACACATGCACATTTCTGCACCCACACAGAGCCCCACTGACTTCAAGTACTTGACAAACAAGTTGCAGAATCAAGATCTATGTGGTCTGCTTTTCAGAAATACAAGTACCCTCAATTCCTACTGAAGTCTGAGTTACAAATGCTCACTAACTCTGGGAAAAAAAGGCCACTTACACAGGTGCCTAAATATAGATTTAGGAGCTTCAGTTGAGGGCATGAAAATTTTGGACATGCAGAGAAGATCTATTCAAAATGCTAAAATGATTGAAACATGGACTCATGAAATCCAGATAAGACAGAAAAGAAAACTGCCAACAGGTAAAATTAAAAATTTTTAAGTTTTGTGGAAACTGTATCCAGAACAACCTTCTACCTTTTTGTTCTCAGAAATTACTACTTAAGTTGGACACTAAAGGAAGACTTAGTTGGACTAGCTAAAGAAAAGACATGTATTGGGTTACATCTACTTAAATAAAAATAAAAGGAAAGAAATGAAAAAATTGTGTTTTAAGTTTGAGTTTCATATACATCCATCCAATAAAAAGTTACAATGATTTATACTGTACATTTTAAAAAATTAGGTTTCACATAAGACACAGAAGTGCAATTCCTTCAAGGGAACACTTTCTGAATAATATGCCATTCTTGACATCCAAAACCAGATACAAAACTTCAATGTCAATTTGTTCGATTATCTACAAACATTCTGGTTTTCAAATTAGTTATATTTTCAATCAATCAATGATACTGGCTTTTATGATGATTGCACTCTCAGTGTGACCCCATGCTGTGATGTTCCATTCGATAGCATTAAGAAATTTACACGTTAAGTGGGGAGAGTGAAAAAGTAATAACAGACCACTGTTCTTGGCAGTGGGTCACTGGAGGCAATGGGTACTTCTTGGGAAGCAGAGATCTGCCAATGTAGAATAGCTTGCAAGATCAGGACCATAATATTTAGAAATAGAAGAGACCTAATAGACCAGGGGCGCCCGAACTTTTTCACAGCATGAACCACTGTAGTATCAAAATGGTCCACTTTAAACACAGAGATTATCTCGGACACCACATCTCATTTACAATCATGAAGACCACCTCCCTGCTCCTTCATAATTGCGTAACATCCCTGTCTCAACTGAAGTGATTGCTTACAATTAGGGCTGTCAATTAAATCGCAGTTAACTCACGATTAACTCAAAAAAATTAACTGCAATTAAAAAAAGTAATTGTGATTAATTGCAATTATAATCGCACTGTTAAATAATAGAATACCAAATGAAATTTCTTAAATATTTGTGGATGTTTTTCTACATTTTCAAATATATTGATTTCAATCACAACATAGAATCAAAGTGTACAGTGCTCACTTTATATTATTTTTATTACAAATATTTGCACTGTAAAAATGATAATAGCATTTTTCAATTCACCTCATACAAGTACCATAGTGCAACCACTTTATCGTGAAAGCGCAACTTACAAATGTAGATTTTGTTTTGTTACATAACTGCACTCAAAAACAAAACCATGTAAAACTTTAGAGCCTACAAGTCCACTCAGTCCTACTTCTTGTTCAGCCAATCGCTAAGACAAACAAGTTTGTTTACATTTTACGGGAGATAATACTGCCCGCTTCTTATTTACGATGTCACCTGAAAGTGAGAACAGGTGTTCACATGGCACTTTTGTAGCTGGCACTGCAAGGTATTTACATGCCAGATATGCTAAACATTCATATGCCCCTTCATGCTTGGGCCACCATTCCAGAGGACATGCTTCCTTAGTGATGACTCTCATTAAAAAAATAATGTGCTAATTAATGAGCTATATGCAAGCTATATGAACTCCTTGGGGGAGAATTGTATGCCTCCTGCTCTGTGTTTTACCCACATTCTGCCATATATTTCATGTTATAGAAGTCTCAGGTGATGACCCAGCATGTAGTTCATTTTAAGAACACTTTCACAGCAGATTTGACAAAACGCAAAGAAGGTACCAATGTGAGATTTTTAAAGATAGATACAGCACTCGACCCAAGGTTTAAGAACTTGAAGTGCCTTCCAAAATCTGAGAGGGATGGGGTGTGGAGCATGCTTTCAGAAGTCTTAAAAGAGCAACACTCTGATGTGGAAACTACAGAACCCGAACCACCAAAAAAGAAAATCAACCTTCTGCTGGTGACATCTGACTCAGATGATGAAAATGAACATGCATTGGTCTGCACTGCTTTGGATCATTATTGAGCAGAAACCATCATCAGCATGAACGCATCTCCTCTGGAATGGTGGTTGAAGCATGAAGGGACATATGACTCTTTAGAGCATCTGACATGTAAATAACTTGCAACGCCAGCTACAAGAGTGCCATGCGAACCCCTGTTTTCACTTTCAGGTGACACTGTAAACAAGAAGCAGGCAACATTATCTCCTGCAAATGCAAACAAACTTGTTTGTCTGAGCGACTGGCTGAAAAAGAAATAGGTCTGAGTGTACTTGTAAAACTTTAGAGCCCAAGTTGTTTTATTTTCAAATGCAGTTATTTTTTGTGCATAATTCTACATTTATTAGTTCAACTTTCATGATAAAGAGATTGCATTACAGTACTTGTATTAAGTGAATTGAACAACACTATTTCTTTTATTTTTACAATATAAATATTTATAATAAAAAATAAATATAAAGTGAGCACTGTACACTTTGTATTCTGTGTCGTAATTGAAACAAATATATTTGAAAATATCCAAAAAAATTTATATAAACAGTATTCTATTATTATTTAACCGCGGGATTAATTTTTTTTAATCACTTGACAGCCCTACTTACAATCCGATGAAGTGAGCTGTAACTCACAAAGCTTATGCTCAAATAAATTTGTTAGTCTCTAAGTGCCACAAGTACTCCTTTTCTTTTTGCGAATGCTTCCCTAGTGGCCCTTTTCCATGTATTTGCAGCTGTTTTCATGCAATATAGCAGCTGGACAGGAGGAGGGAACCAGCATGATGTTAACTTGGAGGTTTCCACAGACTACACTTTGAGAACTTCTGTAATAGATTATCCAGTCCACCTATCACCAGTACTGGACTGACCTCTGCAGTATGTTTTCTAGTGCTATTTCCAGTCTGGGGTTAGAATTGTTAAACAGAGTGGCTTCCATAGGATGCTATTAAACATAAGTGATCTGGACACTTATGGATATAAAAAAAATGTAAGACTGATGGAAATAATCCAACTATTTGATAGGTCTTTCACTGCTCAGCCAATATATAAATATAAATCTTTTACACCCTCCTTTACTATTTCATATTTGTTTTTGGTTCAGAGAATAGGTGATCCAGAAGAATACACTAATGAAGATCAACATGCTGTACACAGTACAAAAGAGCTTGTTATATAATTATCTGCAACACTTACTGTTATCTGAAAATTATGTGATAAACCTCTCTAGATATTTATATGGCCTTCACCATTCTTGTATACAAGGCCCTCACTATCATTCGTGGGGATTTTATCTTCACACCAACGCTATGAGGCAGGTAAGTAATTATAGATTAATTGATGTGTCCAAGATCACAGGGTGTCTGTAGTCAAGTTGGAAACTGAACCCAGGTCCTCAATCCTAGTCCAATGCCCTATTCACAAGACCATCTTACCTACCACTCTGACTCACACAGTCCATAGGTGTGTTAACAGCAGGACCTTGGCCCCAGTAAACATAGTTGGAGCCTATATACTTGAACTCAAATCAATGTTAACACCTTCCACGCAAGAACAGTTTGGAAAAAAAACCTATTATTTGAACTCTAGCATAGACAGGGCCTAAAAGAGGCTCTAGTGTTATTTATGACTCAGAGAGGAATGCTCCAATAGTTTCAGATGTCCTAAAATCAGAGAAAACTTCTTACAGTCAATGATACTAAAATTAACTGTGTGAAACCTATTCCCCTGAATATTGGGTACATGATCATTACTCAATTCCCCTTTCATAGCTTTCAGATGTTGCCAGGTCTCAATAAGGAAACACCTTAAACCTTCAGTGAGGAGTATTATGGGGAAAAATGGAAAATATTTTGCAAAGAAAGGGAGGTGGTGGTGGGAAAGATATCTCATGTCTTGCATACAGCTCATTCCAGCATGCCTGGGGTATGCACAACAAAAGCCAAAGAACTGCCATGAAAATAATTGGAAAAGTAGGAGGAAAAAAATGAAATCAAACTGCTTACAAAGGGTGAAGAGTTTACCAAAGAAGCTATTAGATGTGTAATCACCTCCATCCATACTTCATATTACTTGTTTAAGTGTAAGGGAAATGGGGGGCAGCCAAAACATTCTGTCTCCATTGCCCAAAATTAAAAAATAGCTCTTCCTTGACACTAATATAAATTCCCAGCATATTGTATTTCCCAACACCCTTCCTCTCAATATTTCTCTGTGATTTGCTTTGGAGTTTGCTGCACCCTATGGTGCTGGGCACCTTAAAAATGTGTGTAATAACAAATATGACAACACACTTACTCCATAGCATCCAGACCTTTATGTATCTCCCTCCCACTTCAGGTACTACACAAGAAAAGCTCATTACCATCCATAGGCAACATTACAGGATCTCAGCCTAAATTCATTTCAATGAGGTGAAAAAGAGCTCTGTGCAGCTCAAAAGCTAGTCTCTTTCACCAACGGAAGTTGGTCCAGTAAAAGATACACCCTCGCCCACCTTGTCTCTTCTCATTTCAACGGGGCATTTGTTGGCCATCTGATGGCAGCTCCCCTAGCTGAAGCTGGCAGGGGAGAGTGAGAAGGGGGTTGGGCTGGAGTCTCTAACCTGATCGTTCCAGTGGTGTAGCTGACTGTAGCGCACCTTGCAGAAGAGGAAGCCTTCCAGGTACACAGAGTACAGCTGAAAATACACCCAAGGGGCATCAGCTCCCCTGCCTGCACAGCACCCCCATTCCCCTCCCTCCCCACACAGCCCCCCATTCCCCTGCCTCCCCGCACAGCCCCCTCCCTCCCCACACAGCCCCCCATTCCCCTGCCTCCCCGCACAGCCCCCTCCCTCCCTACACAGCCCCCCATTCCCCTGCCTCCCCGCACAGCCCCCTCCCTCCCTACACAGCCCCCATTCCCCTGCCTCCCCGCACAGCCCCCTCCCTCCCTACACAGCCCCCATTCCCCTGCCTCCCCGCACAGCCCCCTATTCCCCTGCCTCCCCACACAGCCCCCTCCCTCCCTACACAGCCCCCCATTCCCCTGCCTCCCCGCACAGCCCCCTCCCTCCCTCCCTCACAGCCCCCCATTCCCCTGCCTCCCCGCTCAGCCCCCTCCCTCCCTCCCTCCCTCACAGCCCCCCATTCCCCTGCCTCCCCGCTCAGCCCCCTCCCTCCCTCCCTCACAGCCCCCCATTCCCCTGCCTCCCCGCTCAGCCCCCTCCCTCCCTCCCTCCCTCACCACACAGCCCCCCATTCCCCTCCCTCCCTCCACAGCCCCCCCCCCGCCCCATTCCCCTGCCTCCCCGCTCAGACGCTTCGGTCCGCCCCGAGCCAAAACAGCGCCGCCCAGGAGCCGGGATCCCCGCGGCGGCGCGGCCCCCCAGCCCTAGCAGCCGGGCCGGGCCGCCGAGACACTCAACCACGTAGCGGCCCCCGAACTTCTCCAGCAGCTGCTCCGAGACGGGGATGCTGAAATGCATCTTCATGGTGCTGCACGCGGCCCGCCCGCGCTCCGCCTCGCCGGGCTACAGGGGCAGGGCAGGGCAGCGGCCGCAGCATTTGTTTTCCCACGTGATAGAGGAGAGGGCGGGGAGGTCTCCTCCCTCCTGGGGGCGGGGGGCAAACCACTCATCATGGCAGGTGATGGGACTGTCACAAACGGGGGCGGCCTCCTGCCCTCGCCCTCGCTCCCAGGGCAGCGGTGGCAGCAGCATCCAGCTGCGGCTACAACTTCCGCTCCGCTCCGCCCCTCCCCCCCCGCCCAATAGTTGGCCAGGTCCCTTCCATGGGCTTTATTTAACCAGGCTGGGAATCACCAGGAGAGTGCTTCCCAACCTACAGGGCTCATTGGTCTGATTTCCTGTGCTCTCCTCCTCGCTGCCCCAAATGTGAGCAGGGCCCCTGGTGTGAGGACGGATATAACAGTAGGGACATAAGCATGGAAAGGGCCGCTGGGGGCTGCCTTCCTTCTTTATGAATTTTTGTCCCACCCTTCCTCTAGATGTTGGGCAGTTCCTAGCCCCACCCTTGTGGTTTTTCGGTGCTGGCTCGGACCAGGCTTGTGATGATGAATCAATCATGGAAACAGGTACTTACCATCCAAGGAAACAAGTTTTCAGACTCCCCCAGCTACCAGTATGTACCTAGCACGTAGGGGTTTGGTTTGTCTTTGACCCTGTAATGTGGATGATAGTCCTGGCTCTGAGGCCTGTCCTTGAATCTCTAGGCAACCCTTCTGATGGGACTGAATGAGCATCCCAGGGTGAAGAATCCTGCAGCTTTGATGTGTCTCACTCTGAAGTATTACCCAATACTCAAGCTTCACTACAGGATCTTCATAAACAGAACAAATATCTCATTGATTTAGGATGGACAGAACGTTATATGCTGGGTGGGGAAGGGAATTACTGAAACAAATGAGGTTCATACAGCTTTTGCAGAAGCGGAAATAACAGGTAGGAACTCAAGTAGAAAGAATAAAGTAACATTTTGTAATATCTTTTGATCATTTAATTTGTTTAGTTTCTTCATCTTCAGTCAAATAATTGACAACTTCTGAAGTCTGATAACTTGTCAAGTCGCGAAGCAGTTGCCATATTACAAAAGCAGTTATTGTGACGCATTGTGGGACAGCAGCTGGTCATTCAGTATCTGCTCTCGCACTGTGTCAACCTCTGTAGGTCTGTGGGTGCATCATCCCAGTGCTTAATTTGTGCCAGGGCTTCCCAGGGCTGAGCCCTAGTACCTCTAAGTTTGGCAGTTCATAGCCATGGTACCTCTGGGCTTGCTGCATGGTTATGAATGTAAAAAAAATGCTTGACCCCTGGCACCTCTTTCATTACAAATTAAGCACTGCCCTATCTCTAGACCAAGGTTCCCCTGTACATGTCCCCATTCATATCTCAGTCCTTTCCACAAACCCTTGTTCCCACTTACCCTATACTCCCAGTGGGCTGAGCAGCTGTGTGGGTGGCATGGGGGAGATAGTTGATGTGTAGGGAAGCCAAAAGAATCTCCATGCCCCAGGCTCTAGAGTAAGGTATTCACTTTCCTCACCTCTGGTTTCACTCTGATTGACATGCTCTGACACACATTAGATTTGGGTGAACTATGGTTTTAAATTGAGATGGGATATTCACATGAGCAATAGGCCCAAAGCATGGAACCAGAAAGAATGAAATCATGAGAAAAAAGAGTTGTTATGTTCAACTTGTAGTGACCGTTCAAAATACCATGTTATTTTATTTAAGGTTTGGGCTAAAGCCATAGAAATAAAACACAGTTTAATTGGGTAGCAGGTAAAGTAAATAATTGGCTATATAAGAAACTCATTCATCTGGCCTTAGCTAAGGTCCAATAATTGGTACTGACATCACTTGTTTGTTAACGTATATAAAAAGGTAAATTCTTAAAGGGTTCATTGCTAGTACAATAATAGGTGATACTGGCGGTAGAATGTCTGTGCCTAATCAGGTAAAGAATGTGAGAGAAGCCAAACAGCAAAAATTAAGATGTTTGTACACTAATGCGAGGCGCCTCGGTAACAAAATGGAGGAATTAGAGCTATTGGTGCAGGAAATGAAACCAGATATTATAGAGATAACAGAAACATGATGGAATAGTAGTCACGACTGGAGTACAGGTATTGAAGGGTATGTGCTGTTTAGGAAAGACAGAAATAAAGGCAAAGGTGGTGGAGTAGCATTGTATATCAATCAGGGCCGGCTCTAGGATTTTTGCCGCCCCAAGCAAAAAAAATTTTGGCCCCCCCCCTTTTTTTCGTACCCTCCCGCCCCTGGCTCCACCCCAACTCCACCCCTTACCAACCCCTTCCCCAAATCCCCGGCCCCACCTCCTCCCCCGGGCGTGCCACATCCTCCCCCCATTGCTTCCTGCTGCTCCCCCCCCAGCAACCCTCTGCCCTAGCTCACCTCCACTCCACCTGCTCCCCGGAACATGCTGCCACTCCACTTCTCCCTCCTCCTTCTCAGGTAAGGGAGAGGCAGCAAGTTCAGGGGAGCAGGTGGAGTGGAGGTGAGCAAGGGTGGGGGGGAGCTCAGGAAGTAACGGGGGGGTAGAGGAACTGGTCCCCACCCCAGCTCGCCTTCGCTCCACCACCGCCGCCTCCCCCAAGCACGCCACCGCTCGGCTTCTCCTCCCTCCCTCCCAGGCTTGCTGCGCGAAACAGCTGTTTTGCACATGGCAAGCCTGGGAGGGAGAAAGCGGGGAGAAGCGGAGCGGCGGTGCTGCGCTCAGGGGAGCAGGCGGAGGTGGAGCAGAGGCAAGCTGGGGCGGCGGGGGCACATTTTAGGGGCCCCTAGAAATATGCCGCCCCAAGCACCTGCTTGTTTTGCTGGTGCCTAGAGCTGGCCCTGATATCAATGATGAGGTAGACTGTAAAGAAATAAGAAGTGATGGAAGGGATAAGACAGAGTCTGTCTGGGCAAAAATCACATTGGAGAAGAAAGCTACTAGAGCCTTCCCTGAGATAGTGCTTGGGGTGTGCTATAGACTGCCGGGATCTGATTTGGAAAAGGATAGAGACCTCTTTAATGTTTTCAATGAAATAAATACTAATGGGAAATGTGTGATCATGGGAGACTTTAACTTCCTAGATATAGACTGGAGGACAAATGTTAGTAATAATAATAAGGCTCAGATTTTCCTAGATGCGATAGCTGATGGATTCCTTCATCAAGTAGTTGCTGAACCAACAAGAGGGGATGCCATTTTAGATTTGGTTTTGGTGAGCAGTGAGGACCTCATAGAAGAAATGGTTGTAGGGTACTACCTTGGTTCGAGCGATCATGAGCTAATTCAATTCAAACTAAATGGAAGGATAAACAAAAATAGATCTGTGGCTAGGGTTTTTGATTTCAAAAGGGCTAATTTTAAAAAATTAAGGAAATTAGTTAGGGAAGTGGATTGGACTGAAGAACTTGTGGATCTAAAGGCGGAGGAGGCCTGGAATTACTTCAAGTCAAGGTTGCAGAAACTATCAGAAGCCTGCATCCCAAGAAAGGGGAAAAAACTCATAGGCAGGAGTTGTAGACCAAGCATCTCAGAGAGGTGATTAAGAAAAAGCAGAAAGCCTACAAGGAGTGGAAGATGGGAGGGATCAGCAAGGAAAGCTACCTTATCGAGGTTAGAACATGTAGGGATAAAGTGAGAAAAGCCAAAAGCCATGTAGAGTTGGACCTTGCAAAGGGAAATAAAACCAATAGTAAAAGGTTCGATAACCATATAAATAGGAAGAAAACAAAGAAAGAAGTGAGGATGGAGTGGAAGTTAAGGATAATTTAGGCATGGCTCAATATCTAAACAAATACTTTGCCTCAGTCTTTAATGAGGAGCTTAGGGATAATGGTAGGGTGACAAATGGGAATAAGGATATGGAGGTAGATATTCCACATCCGAGGTAGAAGCCAAACTTGAACAGCTTAATGGGACTAAATTGGGGGGCCAAGATAATCTTCATCCAAGAATATTAAAGGAATTGGCACGTGAAATTGCAAGCCCATTAGCAAGAATTTTTAATGAATCTGAGTTACTACAGAGAATTCTTTCCTGGGGGTCTGGTTGGTGAGTCTTTCCCACCTGCTCAGGGTTTAGCTGATCGCCCTATTTAGGGTTGGGAAGGAATTTTCCTCCAGGGCAGATTGGCAGAGGCACTGGGGATTTCTCGCCTTCCTCTGCAGCGAGGGACACGGGTCACTTGCTGGAGGATTCTCCTTTGAAGTCTTTAAACCATGAGTTGAGGACTTGAATAGCCCAGACATAGGTCAGGGGTTTGTTACAGGAGTGGGTGGGTGAGATTCTGTGGCCTTTGTTGTGCAGGAGGTCAGACTAGACTATCATAATAGTCCCTTCTTACCTTAAAGTCTATGAGTAACTCCTCACTTAAAGTCGTCCCGGTTAATGTTGTTTTGTTGTTATGTTGCTGATCAATTAGGGAACATGCTCGTTTAAAGCTGTGCTATGCTCCCTTATAATGTCATTTCGCAGCTGTCTGCTTTGTCCACCGCTTGCAGGAAGAGCAGCCCGTTGCAGCTAGCTGGTGGGGACTTGGAACCAGGGTGTACTGGCAGTAGGGTGACCAGATGTCCCCTTTTTATAGGGACAGTCCAGATATTTGGGGCTTTGTCTTATATAGGCGCCAATTACCCCACTCCCTGTCCCAATTTTTCACACTTGCCGTCTGGTCATCCTAACCGGTAGCCCCCTTAACAGCTCCCCTTCCCCCTAAGTTCCCTGTGTGGCAGCCGCCCATCAAGCTATCAATTGCCAGCAATACAGCTGTCCCTCCCCCCACTGCCACGTGCTGCTCTTGCCCTCTGCCTTGGAGCTGCTCCCTGGAGCCTCCTGCTTGCTGTGTGGGCTGGAGGGAAGGGGAGATAAAGTAAGGGTGTCCCCCTCCCGCCTACTCCTCCAACCCGTTACCCCATTTTCTATAGAGCAGGGGGGGACACATGACAGGGCTCAGGATGGAGGGAGCTTCCTGGCAGCAGCTGCCATCTCAGCTTGCTGAATTTTAATGGGTCAGGAGCGGATGATAAAAGTGATGGGGAAGCAAACGGAGATGTTGAAGTCCCTAATTGCACTGCAGGCAGAATCTGTGCACCCTTCATCCTGCAGCCGATACAGAACTGCTTGCCATGCTCTCTCCAAACTCCTCCCACACACGTTCCTTGCATCTTCCCAGACCATCTAAGTACCCTGTTCACTCCACCCCTTCAAACAGCTTCCAAAATGATAACTGGAGTTGCACCCTGCTATGAGAGCCTACATCAGGACACTGCCCTTCACTATTATCTCCCTTTCCACCACTTGTTACTTGGTTGGTGAACTCTAATTACAGAACTCACAACCAATTTGGGGTTTGTGCCCTGTTTCTTAACAGTCTGCCCTGAGGTTGATATTCTAGCTTGTGAGTCACTCCAGACAGTGGGTCCTACTTCACTTCAATTTCATTTATCACTACCTATCATCTCATTTGCAATGGAGCTCTCAATGCTAGCCTTTGATCACCTCATGATGTCAGCCTCCACTGCCCACTTGCTGAATTTTAAAACAAATACCTTTGTGCTTTCTCCCATGCTACCCTATGTGCATGGGAGGCTGTGATGATGGTCGCTGGAGGGGCTGTACTGAGAATGCTCAGTCAGGCAAACTGCAAAGAGTAGGGCACACGATCCCCAAATCTGGTGGTTTATTCTTATAATTAGATTCACCAAGACAGTAACAAAACAGCTTCAGCAAAACAAAACTACCTTACTAATTACCAAGAAGCCAAAATACAATTCTCTTTAAGCAATCCAGCCTTTGGCTCCTACCCAGACAGCCAAGTCTATATAGTGAGGGTTATTTAAAACCTTATTCGCCATATATAAGCTTCTACCAATCCCAAGAGACCGGACGCATTACCACCAGGTCAATGAATATTTCAGATCTTACCCAAATACACACTTACAACCAATTCTCATGAATTTAATCTAAAATTTATTAAAAAAGAAAAGAGTTACTATGGTTAAAGATGATACATACAGAATGAGTAAAGTTCTTAGGTCAGTTTCAATAGCAGAGATGATGAAACTGCTAATTTGTGAAAGTCCTTTCAGAATCAGTTCAATAGGTTATAGTCCAATAAGCAGTCCACGTGCAGAGTTTGTTCAAATTCTTCCATGAGAAATTGCAGGGCTAATCCAGAGAAGACCTGGAGACCTCAATCCTGCAGTTTGAACTTCCCATGACAAAGTTTAAGCAGATCTGAGATAGTAAGGATCAGTCCCCAAAGTCCCTTTATAGCCAAAGCTCAACTGATTAGCCTCTTGTTAGCAAATTATCACAGCAGACATTCCTTGGATGAAGAATAGGTAATGCACATTGTTGCTTTTAAATAAATCTCTATTTCCTAGGCATACACCGATAACTAGGTACACTGATAAACTATAAGGCAATTAACCACTCAAACGGTTTCTAGATAGTTTACTACAAACTTCAAAGAGAAATAAACATAATGATTTTATTACATAACAAGTTTCATCCAAACATTAATATCCCTTTTATATCTTTGAATCAATAGACTATAGTGATGAAAAATTACAGACAGGAACAGAAGTTTAGCATCTACAAGCTAATTAGATTACATTGTTAAACTTCTAACAAGATATAGGTAAACACAGTGTGACAAAGTTCCTCCTCTACCTTGGTGGGTCTTGTGCTTATTGGCAGATTTGCTCGCCTTGGAGCTTCACGGCAGCCCTCAGCATGGCCGTTTTTCTGAACCCACAGTCTAGGTCGACTCCTCCTGTGTCTGACCAGGAGTTGAGAGGATTTGGGGGGAAACCTGGGCCCACCCTCTACTCCGGGTTCCAGCCCAGGGCACTGTGGAATGCAGCTGTCTAGAGTGCCTCCTGGAACAGCTGTGTGACAGCTACAGCTCCCTGGGCTATTTCCCCATGGTCTCCTCCCAACACCTTCTTATCCTCACCATAGGACCTTCCTCCTGGTGTCTGATAATGCTTGTACTCCTCAGTCCTCCAACAGTATACGTTCTCACTCTCAGCTCCTAGCGCCTCTTGCCCCCAGCTCCTTACACGTGCACCACAAACTGAAGTGAGCTCCTTTTTAAACCCAGGTGCCCTGATTAGCCTGCCTTAATTGATTCTAGCAGCTTCTTGATTGGCTGCAGGTGTTCTAATCAGCCTGTCTGTCTCAATTGTCTCCAGAAAGTTCCTGCTTGTTCTGGAACCTTCCCTGTTATCTTACCCAGGAAAAAGGGACCTACTTAGCCTGGGGCTAATATATCTGCCTTCTATTACTCTCCTGTAGCCATCTGGCCCGACCCTGTCACATATCCCCCCTTCTGCTCAACACTACGGGGTTGGGCAGCTTGGGACATGTGGCCGTGTACTCATGACAAGCCATCTGCATTGCCATGGTGGCTTCCAGCCCGGTGTTGTATGGTGAATTGGAAAGGTTGTAGGGATTGGAACCATCTGGTCACCCTTGCGTTCTTCTCTTTATTTCGCTGCATCCACTGGAGGGGTGCATCGTCGGTGACTAGGGTAAATCGTCGTCCCAGAAGGTAATAATGTAGTGTTTCCATGGCCCATTTCACAGCTAGGCACTCTCTTTCAACCACGGCATACTTCTGCTCTCTCGGGAGGAGTTTCCTGCTGAGGTAGAGGATTGGGTGTTCTTCATCTCCGACCATCTGCGATAGGACAGCTCCCAATCCTACTTCAGATGCATCTGTTTGTAAAATGAATTCTTTGTTGAAGTCTGGGGCTATAAGCACAGGGTTACTGCAGAGGGCTGTCCGTAGATTCATGAATGCTTTCTCTGCAGCTTCTGTCCACTTCATCATGTCTGGACCCTTTATCAGGGCTTTTATCAGGTCTATCAGGGGACTTGCTCTGGTAGCAAAATGGGGAATAAATTGTCGGTAGTACCCCACCATACCCAGGAATGCCCGGACTTGCTTTTTCCGATTTGGCCAGGGCCAATTTTGGATAGCCTGTAGTTTGTTTAGTTGGGGCTTGACCTTGCCCCTTCCTACAATGTAGCCAAGGTGTTTAGCCTCGGCTAGCCCTATAGGACACTTGGCTAGGTTGGCTGTGAGGCCAGCCCGTCTTAGCGTGTCCAGAACCGCTTCCACCTTTCCTAAGTGGGTTTTCCAGTTGGGGTGTGAATAATCACATCATCCAGGTATGCTGCTGCATAACTGGTATGGGGCCATAGGAGCTTGTCCATAAGACACTGGAAGGTGGCAGGTGCCCCATGCAGTCCAAAAGGAAGAACAGTATATTGAAACAGACCCTCTGAGGTAGAGAATGCCGTCTTTTCTTTCACATCTTTGGCAAGGGGAATCTGCCAGTATCCCTTTGTTAAATCAAGGGTGGTCAAAAATCGGGCATTGCTCAGGCAGCCAACTAACTCATCGATACAAGGTATGGGGTATGCATTGAATTTGGATATCTCATTCAGCCGGCGAAAGTCATTACAAAATTTCGTGTTGCCATCGGGTTTGGGCACCAACACAATCAGACCACTGACTGTGGGACTCTTCGATGACTCCCAGCTCCAATGTCCTTTTTACCTCTGCCTTGATCTCCTCCCTTTTTGCCACTGGGACCCTATAGGGCCTTAAAGTTATCTTTGCCCCAGGGTCCGTGATAATGTGGTGATATGCTTCGGTGGTCCAACCTGGTTTGGTTGATACGTCCTGGTATCGGTTGATCCTCTCAGTTACCTCCTTCTTCTGGTTTGGTGTCAGATCAGTGGATATCCTGATTTGCTCCTGCATGTTATTTCCCTGGATCGGGGTCTCTTGGGCCACTACACATGCCTCTCATTGGTGCCAAGGCTTTAAGAGGTTAATATGATAAATTTGTTCTTGTTTCCGGCATCCTGGCTGCCACACCTTGTAGATTACTTCCCCCACGGGTTCAGCCACCTCATAGGGCCCCTGCCATTGGGCCAAAAGCTTGCTTTCTGTCATGGGTACCAACACCATCACCCAATCCCTGGGTTGGAACTGTCGGACTTTTGCCTGGCGATTGTAATGGGTTCGCTGGGCCTCCTGCTCCTTTTCCAAATGTTCCCATACAATAGGGGTGACCCGGGCTTATCTGTTCTTGCATCTGCAACACATGGTCAATTATATTTCTCCCCTCATTGGGTTTCTCTTCCCAGATTTCTTTTGCGATATCTAGTATGCCACGGGGGTGGTGTCCGTATAATAATTCAAAGGGGAAAACCCAGTTGAGGCCTGAGGTACCTCCTGGACTGCAAACATAAGGTAGGGTAGTAGGGTGTCCCAATCCTTCCCGTCCTGACTTACCACTTTCCTTATCATTGCCTTGAGAGTTCAGTTAAACCTTTCTACCAGTGCATCGGTCTGCGGATGAAAAACTGAAGTTCTCAGGGTATGTATATGGAGCAGCGTACAGAGGTCCTTCATTAGCTTCGACATAAATGGCGTACCTTGGTCTGTTAATATCTCCTTTGATAGGCCCACTCAGGCAAAGATCCCCACTAACTCTTTAGCTATCATTTTAGGGGCCGTGTTCCGCAGGGGGATGGCTTCTGGGTAGCGAGTAGCATAATCCAGAACAAGTATATATTGGTGGCCCCAGGCTGTCTTCTCCAGGGGTCCCCCCACTAGGTCCAGGGCAATTTGCTCGAAGGGGACCTCTATGATGGGAAGAGGTACTAAAGGTGCCCTCAAGTGGGGATGGGGATTGTGCAGCTGACACTCCGGGAAGGACGCACAGTACCTCCGCACTTCTTCATGTACTCCAGACCAGAAGAATCATCGCAGGACCCGTGCCAGGGTCTTCTCTACCCCCAGAAGCCTCCCAAAAAGATGACTATGGGCCAGACTTAATACAGCATTCTGGTGTTTTTGAGGTACTAGGATCTGCTGTACCTTCTCCCCCTGTACTGGTGCAACCTGGTATAAGAGATTCTTCTTCATTATGAAGTAGGGTCCTGGTCCCTGGGTTTTCCCTTCCACGGGGACCTCATCTATTTCGGTCACCTCCTTCCTATTGTTGTCCTACCTTGGGTCTTCAGCCTGGTCCCGTCCAAAATTTCCTCTCCTGGGGCTAATCTGCCCGAGATCTAGGGAGCCAGTCTCTGTTGCCTCTACTGGTTCAGAGGCATTAGGGTGTGGGTCAGACTTGGTGCTTCTCCCTCCTGGGTGGCCTCCTTTTCAGCTGCTCGGGTCCACCTACCTACGAGAGCGACCCTCTGGCTTTGGGCCAGTATTTGGGTTCCCAAGGCCTTTTTTCCCTTTTTGTCTTTCTACGCTGTCTGGGAGTGGAGAACAAATCTGGGGATATTTCAGAGAAGGTTGGGGGTTGACAGTCAACTGTGGATGCCTCACTGCTTTCAGGGCTTCCCCCTTTCTCCAATTCCCCTATCGGGAGTAAATCTTCAAACCCTGGGAAGTTCCTCCCTATTAGCACCGGGTATGGGAGTTTAGGGACTACACCTGCTGCTACCTCAGTAGTGTTCCCCTGAATCTCGATTTTTACTGGGATGATGGGAGTAATAACCAACTGTCCCATGGATGCATGTTATCCCCGTGCGCTTGGCCCACAGCAGCTGACTACGCTTCACAAGGTTCCCTGAGATAAGCGTGATAGCACTCCCTGAATCAACCAGTGCTGTGGTCTCTACCCCATTTAGCTTCACTGGTCTGGTGTACATATGAGGGGTAAGTGAGACCGCCACAAGGTGGATTAGGGAGCATGAGTCTGCCCAGTTCCCCAGGTTACATTGCATAGGCTCCTCGGCATTGGGACACCGTGCAGCTATGTGTCCCCACTCCCCGCAGGTGTAACATCTGTATGGAGCCCTAGGCGTTCCCTGGTCTCTTGGTTTGGGCAGTCTAACATCACGATCCTCTTCCCCCTCAGTGCTCCGACTCTTTGTGGCTTCTGGTGGGCCTTCAGCCCCTCTCTTTTTCCACCTGGGCTCTCCTGGTAGCCCAGTCACCCGAGCTCTAAGGCTTGGTGCTTCTAGTTTAACCTGGGGTGCTTCTTCCTTAACTGTTCGGGTCAGCTCCCTCACCGTCCTTGGCCTTTCTACCAGTTGTGACAAAGTTCCTCCTCTACCTTGGTGGGTCTTGTGCTTATTGGCGGATTTGCTCGCCTTGGAGCTTCATGGCAGCCCTCATCTTGGCCGTTTTTCTGAACCCACAATCCAGGTCAACTCCTCCTGTGTCTGACCAAGAGTTGGGAGGTTTGGGGGGAACCCGGGCCCGCCCTCTACTCCGGGTTCCAGCCCAGAGCCCTGTGGAATGCAGCTGTCTAGAGTGCCTCCTGGAACAGCTATGCGACAGCTACAACTCCCTGGGCTACTTCCCCATGGTCTCCTCCCAACACCTTCTTATCCTCACCATAGGACCTTCCTCCTGGTGTCTGATAATGCTTGTACTCCTCAGTCCTCCAACAGTATGCGTTCTCACTCTCAGCTCCTAGTGCCTCTTGCCCCCAGCTCCTTACACGAGCACCACAGACTGAAGTGAGCTCCTTTTTAAACCCAGGTGCCCTGATTAGCCTGCCTTAATTGATTCTAGCAGCTTCTTGATTGGCTGCAGGTGTTCTAATCAGCCTGTCTGTCTCAATTGTCTCCAGAAAGTTCCTGCTTGTTCTGGAACCTTCCCTGTTACCTTATCCAGGGAAAAGGGACCTACTTAACCTGGGGCTAATACATCTGCCTTCTATTACTCTCCTGTAGCCATCTGGCCCTACCCTGTCACAACAGACAAATACAATTAGTATCTACTTCTGATTGTCTAACAATACTGTCTTACATTTCAAGAACTGTAGTCTATTTAACATGGATTTGCTAACTATCTTTAAAAAATGGCTCTGTTTACCAGTTCAATATTTTTCTAATATGTCCTTAAAAGGTTGCTTTTAGTTCTATCAGCCTGCTAGTTGCTTAACCCGCGCTGGCTCAGTGTGACAGGGGCATTCTCCCTAAATGTACACAAAGCTACTTCATTATCTTTCAAATCCCTGGTCAAAACTCCTCTTTTCCATGATGCCTAAAAAAAACTTGACAAAGGTTAGGCTGCTGGTATACAGATACTACTGCATATCATGGTAACCAATATTCTCATCATTTCCTTGTGCTCCACCATCTGTCAGCTCTTGTCTTACACAAATTGAAAGTTCTTTGGGGCAGGGACTGTCTTTTTGTTCTGTCTTTGTACAGCACCTAGCACAATGGGGTCCTGGTAGCATGAAAAAATAAGTGAACCTATGCAATATCGACTTTTTCTCTTAGCTGGGGGGGCAGCATGGTCCTGTGATTAGAGTAGGAAAGTCAGGAGTCCTGGATCTATTCTTTGTTCTTCCACACATAGGCGCCAATGCTGGGGCTGGAGCACCCATGGGAAAAAAATGATGAGTGCTGAGCACCCACTGGCAGCTCCCCTATCAGCTTCTCTCTATCCCCCCCAAGCACCTCCCACCCACCAGTGGGCCCCATGGATCAGCGCCTCCTCCTCCTTCCGCACACTTCCCACCCACCGCTAACAGCTGTTTTGCAGCATGCAGGAGGCTGGGAGGGTGTGGGGGAGGAGTGAGGACGTGGCACACTTGGCGGAGGGAGCAGAACTGGGTGGGAAGAGGTGGGGCAGAGGTGGGAAAAGACGGGTTGGGGTTGGAGCAGGGGCGGGGCCTAGGGAAAAGAGGTTGAGCAGGGTGGGAAGAGGCAGGCTGGGGGTGGGGCCTAGGGGGGAAGGGATGGTGTGGGGGCAGGGCCTGGGGCAGAGCCAGGGGGTTGAATGCCTGTGCTTCCACATGGTATGCAAGTTGGACAAGTCATTTAACCTCTGTGTGCTTCATTTTCCCCATCTCTATAATGGAAAAATTATGTTCTCCCACCCTCGTAAAGTGTTTTGAGATCTATGAACAAGTGCTGTATAAGTGCTCAGGGAGAGTAATATATGTGCCAGCACTGAACAAAGCAACAAATGTGTGCAGGGATGAGAGGGAATTCTGCTGTCAGCTGGAGTTCTCCCATTCATTGAGATCTCAATCAGAGCAGGATCAACCACCCAGGCAAGCCAAGAGACACCTAATTGCTATGATTTGTTTTACCTTCTAAAATATTTGTTTCCGTATTTTAAATCATTTTAGAGCTAACAGAATTATTTATTTTTACTGCTTAATACAAGATTATCCTTTTAAAGTGTCATTGTTAACATTTCTGCTACAACCCCCACTCAGAAATGTCAGTTTACTCAGTAGGCAGGGCACTGTTCCCTCAGGCTATTAGCCAGCTTAATCAGCAACTTCCTTCTATCTCACATTCCCTCAGGGCATTCTGTGTGTTAGAGGCTTACATTAGCTCAACAGATCCAGAGCAGAAAACAGAAAACATTGATCCTCTACAGTACCACTAGCCACTCAGTCCTAAGCCGATTTTGATGAATCCTCTAGCATTTCGTTCCCTCAGCCCTCCCCCATCTTCCATTTTAGCCACAGCAAACATTTCAGAATTGGGATGAGAGAGTCAAAAGCCGCTGGCCCTAGCCATGAAATGTAAGGGTTACTAGAATTAATTGATGGAACCAGGTACACCCCTGAGGTTCTTAAGCAGAGAATACTTTAGAGTAGTCACACACAAATGATTATACAGAAATTCTTGGATTGACAAGCATTCTCTTTGGGTTTCTGCAGAGGGCCTGGATTAGATTTTGGAGGGGGAAATCTAATCAGTATCCCTGGTTCACGCAGCATAATCACAGACGCCCTCTCTTACCTCAGATAGGCTCTGTGCCTACCACATCAAAACACAATCTGCATTTCAAAAAGTAAACAATGCCCTTCAGGCTAATTATATTCCCCTACAGGGAATCAGCAACTTTGTCAGTGACTGTCAAGGATAATTGGATATTGGAAGAGAGCCACTATCAGTTTTCTGGACTAAGAACCTTGGCAAATAGGCTTTTTGCCTTCTGCTCTAGTAACTAAGATTTTTCATGGAATATCAAGAAAATCTTCAAAACAAGGGTTTTATGTATCTTTAGAGATAATCCAAGTTATGATCCATAATTCTGACACACATTGCCAGAGTCTCAAATTCTACTGTTTCATGTGATTAGGACTTATAAGAAACATTTGTTCTGCCAGGGTCTTCCATCTCCAGCAGTTCTGACAAACCTGCCTCTGCAGCTCAGAATACTTCATATAAGGTAAGAAATTCTCCCATTTCTATGATTAATCTTTCCGGTAGGGTTGTTCCCCTGACATTGGGAGGGATTATCCTACTATGGCCCCCCCATAGCCTAATGCAGAAATGTACAAGTGCTGTAAAAACTCATTAGCCAGCCATCGGGCAACTCCTCCAGCACAGGCATTGTAGGCTGCAAGCACCAGCCTAGCAAGCATGGCTGGGGCCATCTCTGAGGCTGGAGGGGGTAAGGACATTAGACAGTGAACTGGAGAGTGTGGGACAGCTCTGGTTTGTGTGGAGTACAACCCTGTCATAACCATAGGGGTAGCCTAAATTCCTCCTTACCTGGAAGGGGTTAAGAAGCTCAAGTAACCTGGTTGGCACCTGACCACAGGAACCAATGGGGACAAAAGATACTTTCAAATCTGGTGGGCGAGAGAGGTATGCTGCCACCGCCAAGTGATTTAGACAAAGAATCAGGGAAAGGACCACTTGGAGTTCCTAGTCCCACAAAATATCCCCCCAGGCCTACATCCGAATTTCCTGTGGAGGCTTGAAAAATAAACAAGGTGAGCACAAACCAGACCCCTGGGTTTGTAGGACACTAAAAACCCAATCAGATTCTTAAAAAACAGAACTTTATTATAAAGAAAAAAAAAGTAAAAGAAGCACCTCTGTTAAATCAGGATGGAAGGTAATTTTACAGGACAATCAGATTCAAAACACAGAGGATTTCCCTCTAGGCAAAACTTAAAAGTTACAAAAAAACAGGGATAAACCTCCCTCTAGCACAGGGAAAATTCACAAACTAAAACAATAGATTAACACATTTCCTTGCTTTACTTACAATTTTTGTAATCTAGATGCTTAGTTCAAGTAGGGCTTTGGGAGATGTATTTTCCCTGTCCTGATTCCTCGCTGACCCAGAGAGAACCAACAAAGAGAACAAAGCAAAAATGTTCCCCCACAGATTTGAAAGTATCTTCTTCCCTTGTTGATCCTTTTGGTCAGGTGCCAACCAGGTTACCTGAGTTTCTTAACCCTTTACAGGTAAGGAGGGATTTTATGATACCCTTAGCTGTATGTTTATGACAAACTTGCTCACCAAGTACTCAGAATAGTTGGATATACAATAACTCCTCATTTAACGTTGTAGTTATGTTCCTGAAAAATGCGACTTTAAGTGAAACCATGTTAAGTGAATCCAATTTCCCAACAAGAATGAATATAAATGTGGGGGTAGGTTCAAGGGAATTTTTTTTTGCCATATAGTTCAGTACAGTACTATAGTTGGGAGGTGCCCCTGCCTTACCCCACACAGGCACAGCCCACTGGCACTGGAGACAATGAGGCAGGCAAGGAGGCTGAAGGTGCTGTAGGCGAGGTGAAGCACCTTGCGCAGCAGCAGCAGCGGCAGATTCCCCTACTCTGCAAGCACCAGTGGTGGGGGGCTCAACCCTTGGCCCACCACTCCACCCCTTCCCCGAAGTATCCCCCCTTTACTCCGCACACCTTGTCCTTGCTCCTCCGCCCTCCCTCCCCCCCGCCTCCTGCCCGCAGCAATCAGCTGGCTTGTGGCATTCAGGAGGCAGGAGGGAAGGGGGAGGAGCGAGGAAGCGGCGCACCTCCCCCCTCCTTCCCCTGCCTCCTGCCCGTGGCAATCAGCTGGTTTGTGGCGTTTGGGAGGCAGGGGAGGGAGGGGGAGCCTGTGTGCCCAGTCCTCACTCCTCCCCACTTCCTCCTGAAAACTGCAAGCCAGCAGATTGCCGCAAGCAGAAGGTGGGGGAAGGAGGGGGAAGGTGCTGATCCGTCAGGTCTGCCGGCGGGCGGGAGGCACTGTGGGGGGGGGGGCGTAGGGGAGCTGATGGGGGGCTTCCAACTGTGGACAAAGCAGGCAGCCAAACGATGTTATAGCGAAGCATTGCACAACTTTAAATGGAGCATGTTCTGTAATTGAGCAGGGACATAAGATCGAAACAACATTAAGTGAGAGGATGTTAAGTGGGGATTTACTGTATATGTATATCTTTCTTCACTTCTCTGAAAACCCTCTATTTATCCTTTCATCAGCACTCTCTGATATTTACCATGAAGGTTCTCGAAACTGACAGAGGGAAGACAACATAAATTTATCCTCCTCAAGATCCACTTGACCCAAGTCCATAAGATGATCACCTTCAACCTCAACCATGTGAAGCATGGATAGCACATGAAGTAGAAAGCAGTGTACGCACTAAAATACACAATTGTACACATGTGCAGATCAAAAGAAGAAAGAACACACTAACATACGAGTATGAGCTTGGCAGGATGGTTTCATGGCACTGCTGTCTCCAACCTCACATTTTTCCCAATTTTATCGGCAATGAGATTGTTTATTTATTTATTTAAATAAGTTATGAAGGCACAGTCAGAATTTTACCAGTACCAGCTGGCCAACAAAACGCTGCTGTAGGAGACTGCTAACAGACTTACTCGTAGAAATACTAATTTTACAAGTGCAATTATTGTTTTTTTTCTCAGCGCTGCTTCCACCTGTCAATAATGAACAATTAGTGAAGGGTAAGGGTAGGGTAAGGGTATTTGTATAGCCAGATGGTTATATTTTTGTCATATTTGAATTAAAATGCCTACATTTAGAAATAATCTTCTTTTCCCCATATCTCCTTTATTTATCAACCGATTTTGATAAAATTTGAAATGGAGTCAATTTCCTCTTTTTTAGAGGCCTCTCATAGTGTGAGGCCCTAAGATGTAGCTTAGTTAACTTATGCCTTAATCCACCACTATTCCTGATGAAGCCAGCATAAATCTTTTTGACAAGTTCCGTTGACAAGAAGGCATTAGCCAGGCCTTCCCAGCTGAGGTTGCAACCACTCCACCTTAACAAATATATAAAGGGGATGTGGACTTACTGGAATCAGGGGCTATTCCTGAGAATGACCCTGTGTTCTCTCAAATATTTTTTTATGTTTGTGTGTAAGCATCAGTGGGCTCATCAGAATTAAGTCCTGTGACATTTTCAGTTGCAATACAGATGAGTGAGGGTGCTGCATCACCCCTGCCCTGCAACCTCAGATGCCCACAATGCCTGGCTACTGTAGTTCTCACCTGGATATTTCACAAATAGCCTGTCAGCATACAGGTCACACACAGAGTGCCTGTGTATGGTCACAGTGCTGGTTCAGCAACTCTGATCCCAGCAGCCTGTCAGCAAACACCAGCCACATCCGGCTTCAACCAGCCTGGGTCATTACTTGCAGGGTGACCTCAACACACTCCCAGTCCTGAATCTTCCTCCCCCAGAAATCTGTGTTCTGTACTGTTCAACCCTCTCCTGGATAGTTCAGATACTTCAGGTTCATTGTCACTGTAGAAGAACAATATACAGCAACTTACCACCTTAAATGGAGTTAACCACAGTTCACAACACTAGATTAGTTTTGATTAAAGAGTGAAACAAGTTTATTTAACTACAAAGAGATAGATTTTAAATGAGTACAAGCAACAGGGCACTAAAGTCAGAAATGAAAAATAAAGGTAAAACACTTTCTAAATTTAAATTAGAGTTGGTTCAAGGTGAAATTCTTACCACAGGTTTTCAGTGGCCTTGCTGACCAAGTTTCAGGTCAGGAATTGCTCAGAAGATCCGGTGGTCTGTTTCTTTTGTCTTCTAAGGTGAAAAAAGAGAGATGGACAAGGAGAGATAACATGGGGTGTTTTTGCCCCTCACTTTTATAGTTCAGTCACCCTTTGAAATTCCTGAGAGTGACTCCTAGATAAAGTTCTTTCTGGCTGAGAGCAATGAGACATGGAGTCTGGTGGGGAAGAGGTGCCAGGCTATTCCTTCTCCCTATGTTTGCTGAAATGCAGATTTTGTCTTCTTCCATCCATGTCTTCTTACTGTCTGAGGCCTCTGTATACAGCTTATATGCAAATTGAGGTAAACAGACATCCTTTTGTTTAAGACAGACCAGTTCTACCTAATCAGGGTTACATGAGTTTGAACATATTCCTTTAACATCATACGGGGGGATTTCATAACTTTACACATGATGTTGCTACACACAAATCACCATATTATTGACCAGTAATTTAGTTTTCCAGTGATACCTTACAAGGCATATTTTGTACAAGATTATTACAATAGCATATAGGGTGTGAATACAGGGCCCTCCAACCTGAACCAGCACAATCCCCTTCATTGTCCAGGAAGAAAAAAGCTTTAGGAGATTGTAGTTACCCCAGTCGGTCAAATTCCTCATTAACATCACACAAATGACTCCTGATAAAAAGGGCCTGGGTACACCTTCAGTGTGGAAAACCCAACACGAGATAGGGATGTCCTGCAGAAACTCCACAAGAAGATAGATGCAGAGTTTTCTAGATCATGCAAGTTTAATGGGGGGATTGCAGTCCAATGGCGTGGAATTGGGGGTGGGGGATGAGGCTCTCCAGCACCACTCACTCATATACTTATTTTCATAAGAAAATTTGTCAGTTGTAAGAACCCCTGTAGAAATGGGTCTCCACTAGTCTCTGCTGCCATCCTACCTTGGACTCTCCATCCATGTCTGGCTTATGCTATACCCCCACAAAGGGTATTGACAGTGCTGATTAGAAACCCACAGGAATAATATTGCATTAACTTCTGCAGATACAGGCTACTGTCCTGGATCTGCAATCATCTAAACTTCTGGAGCTCCTTCCATGCAGGCCTTCCAAAAGCTTGGTAATGAGACAAAGAGGCGGCTACTGCTTGGTCTCAGCTCCTCTCCCTTTGACAGATTTGGGGCAATTAACTTATAGGCAGGGCCCGCTGTGTATTCTGTGATTCCATGGCTGTGGGATTTGTTGCAGAAATGTGCTCCAGACTCTCAGCTTTCATTTTAAAACAGTATGTTAGCAGCCCTTATGGTTACAGAAAAAAACTTCAAGTATACGAACCAAGCATAAATCAATGCAGTGTCCATTTGCCTACATCTGATCAGAACAAGAACCAATAGCTCTGAGAGGAGTGACCTGCCCCATTTATCTCACTTACAGGCTGATAGAATCCACAATTCGGTGGCTGGATAACTTGAAATTTTCCCAAGATGCCATGGAATTCAGCATCCCTGCCACAGTATTTACCATTTTGCTGAAGCCAATGTTTTATTTTCTCTGTCACCCTGAGTTAATTGGGGGAGTTAATTGGATTACAGCATATGCTCCTTGCATTGTTCCTTGGAGCCAGGCAGCAGGGGAGTGAGAAGTAGAATCCAGCTCCCAGCCAGAGGAAGCAGAAGTGTAGTCTGGCAAACTAGTTTTTCTGGAGAACAGTGCAGCAGCTAAGGCTATGTCTACACTGCACTTTTGTGGTAAAACTTTTGAAAAAACACATCCTAACTGACAGAAGTGTTACAGACGAAAAAGGTAGGTGTGGACATAGCTTTGTTGGCAGGAGACAAAGCTACCGCCCCTAATTGGGGGTGGTTTTATTTTGTCAGCAGGAGAAAGAGCTCTCCTACCAACAAAGAGCAGCTACACTGCGTACCTTAGGGCATGGCTACACTTGCAGATGTAGAGCGCTGTGAGTTAAACCCGCCTTTGGAGAGCGTAGTAGGGAAAGCACTGCAGTCTGTCCACACTGACAGCTGCAAGTGCACTGGTGTGGTCACATTTGCAGCACTTGCAGTGGCATTGGGAGCGATGCATTATGGGCAGCTATCCCACACAGCACTTCTTCCCATTCTGGCGCTGTGGCTTGTGGGAAGGGGGCGGGGAGGGCATTCTGGGTCCTGTCACAGCGCCCCATGATGCATCGCTTCGCATCCCAGCAAACCCTATGCTTCCATCTACATTTGGTGCCATCTTTCAACGTTTTTTGTACTGCGCGCTCTGTCTTCCCTTTCAGACTGTGGGAATGGAGCCTGAACTGCTGAGGAGTAAGCTGACAAGTCACGCCAGCATGTCACATTTGGCAGTCGAGTTACTCCTTAAGCTACAAACTGACAGTGAGGAGTCCAACAATAATGTCAACTCGCCTAACGCATATCAAACGAGCTTGCTTGTGACATTCACAGACATGCTCACCACAATGGAATGCCACTTTTGGGCTCGGGAAACAAGCACTGAGTGGTGGGATCACATCGTCATGCAAGTCTGGGATGATGAGCAGTGGTTACAGAACTTTTGGATGAGAAAAGCCACTTTCATGGGACTGTGTGAGAAGCTCACCCCCACCCTGTGGCACAAGGACATGAGATTGAGAGCTGCCCTGCCAGTGGAGAAGCAGGTGGCCATTGCAATCTGGAAGCTAGCAACTCCTGACAGCTACCGATCAGTTGCTAACCAATTTGGAGTGAAAAAGTCGACCGTTGGAATTGTCTTGATGCAAGTTTGCAGGGCCATTAATCACATCCTGCTAAGAAGAACTGTGACTCTGGGTAAAGTGCATGACACTGTGGCTGTCTTTGCACAAATGGGTTTCCCTAACTGTGGAGGGGCGATAGATGGGACGCATATTCCAATTCTGGCACCAGCCCATCTAGCCTCCAAGTACATTAATTGGAAGGGGTATTTCTCTATGGTTCTCCAGGCACTTGTGAATCTCTATGGGTGTTTCATTGACATTAACACAGGCTGGCTCGGAAAGGTGCATGATGCATGCATCTTTTGGAACACTGGCTTGTTCAGGAAGCTGCAAGCTGGGATTTTCTTCCCGGACCAGAAGATCACTGTAGGGGAAGTCAAAATGCCCATTGTGATCCTTGGAGACCCTGCTTACCCTTTAATGCCATGGCTCATGAAACCCTACTCAGGAAGCCTTGAAAGCAGCAAGGAGCGGTTCAACAACAGGCTGAGTCAGTGCAGAATGACTGTGGAGTGTGCTTTTTGCTGTTTAAAGGGCCGCTGGCGCTGTCTGTACGGGAAGCTGGACCTGGCCGATGACCACATCCCTGCAGTTATATCCACGTGCTATACCCTCCATAACATTTGTGAAGGGAAGGGTTTGGCAGGCATTCACTCAGGCATGGAACTCGGAGGTTCAACACCTAGAGGCTGAATTTGAACAGCCAGAGAGCAGGGCTATTAGAGGGGCCCAGCACAGATTAGGGATGCCTTGAGGGAGCATTTGAGGCTGAAAGCCACCAGTAATGTTTGATGCCCTGCACAGGAGTGAGGAGTGGTGGCTCCAATGTTGTTAGGAATCTGTGTTCGCTACACTGACTTGCAGTGCCTGTTGCTTTCCTGGGCTACATTATCTTTTACTTAATGCAATAATAAAGAATGTTTTCAAAGCCAAAAAATCCATTTATTGAAAAGAAAATTCATTTATTGAAAAAAAATACAACTGCTTGGGAAACAGAAAGGACAAGGGGGTAGGGCGGGGAACAGTTCAATCATAGATTTTCTTATGTCCTGTCTGGAGTGCTGTGCAATGAGTGCTGCACTTCAGGTTGGCTAAAATGCATGGTGATGGGGGTTGAGTGCAGTGGCTGAAGGTCATAGTTTGCAGGGCTGGGTGGTGAAGCTACAGGTGTTGGAGGCAGCTGGTGGCGAGAAGAACCCGGATGTTGGGGAAAGTGGGTTGGAGGTGGACATGGGGTACAAAGGAAAGAGTTTTGGGACAACGGCTGCAGGGGGGGCAGATGCAGTAGTGCTCCGCCTACATTGTACGAGTACCTATATCGAGTCCCCTTGGCTCTCCTAATGCTTCTGAGCCACTCTGTGCTTTGGTGCCGACGATTCACATTATGCTGGCGAACCACCTTTCACTCTTCTGACACTCCTGCACTTTTTGATTTTCATTAAGGAACTGCTGCATTACTTCATGCAGCATGTCCTCTTTGCTTCTACGTGGCCTCTTCCTAATTCTTTGGAGTCTTTCGGCCTGTGATAACAAAGACGGCTGAGATCTCAAGGTTGCATCTGTAAAGGCAAAATGCAACACTTACCAGAGGCAGCATTATTCACACCAGACAGAGCAATGATTCCCCCATACTTAAAAACCAGCACAGTCCACACAATAGCAGAATTTGCCCATCCCAAAGGGAGTGCACATAACCCAGAGGAGCCCCAAAATGGTGAGTAAACACAGGGACAAGGGGGACTGATTGTTTCACAGCCGTACTGTCCTCTGGGTTTCTGTGCCTTGGGGAGAGCTAACAGCTGCAGGGGGCCCCTATACTGAACACTGTTCCCACATTTTCCACAGGAGTTCGTCCTGGAAGATATCTCTCTGTTGAGGGTGATCTGGGAAGCAAGGGTTTTCTACTACAATGCGGCTTCTGCCCTATCCATATGCAGCTTGCCTGTGTGCAGCAATGGTCCCCCCACTCCTCACGGCACAGTGGCGCAGACATGTTAGCCTTACTGGGACAAGTAGTACAGTAGCTGTCCCAAGGAACCTTCGCAAATGCATTGCCCAGCTTCTGCATGAGACCTTTGAAGAGATCACCGCGATCTGAGAGAGCATATCAGTGCCCTATTCCACATCTAGGCATGCATGCAACCCTAACTCTCTTCACCCCAAAAGCCCACATCGAACAACTTTCTTCCCAAAATAAAAGCCGCTTACCAGGCACCTTCTCTGCTGTTTGTTCTTCCCCAAGCACCAGCTGCTGCGACTGGCTACCTTCCTCTTGGCTTGAGAACAGCTCCTGGCTGCATGCATCTAGGGATGCCGGGATGTCTCCCTCCTCCTCAGCACCCTTGCTCCCGCTTTCCTCCTGCTCCTCCCACCTTGTAGAACTGGGCTCTAAAGTGTCCATGGTGGTACTTGGAGTGGAGCTGGGGTCACCCCCAAGTATCGCGTACAGATCTTTGTAGAAACAGCAGGTCGCAGAGGCAGCATCGGAGTGGCTGTTTTCCTCATGGGCTTTGCTGTAGGCATTCCGCAGCTCCTTCACTTTAACCCTGCACAGCAGTGCATCCCAATCATGGCCTCTTTCCATCATGTCCCTTGATATCTGCCTGAAAGTATCATAATTCCTATGGCTGGAGCACAGTTGGGACTGGACAGCTTCCTCCCCCCAAACACTGATGAGGTCCAGCACCTTACCATTTCTCCGTACTGGGGATCGCCTAGCATATGGTGGCATGGTCACTTGGAAAGATTCGTTGAGAGCACTCCACGCCTTGCTGAGCAAACAGGAAGGGGATTTTCAAAATTACCAGAGAATTTAAAGGGCGGGTCTGATGGTTGGTCACCTGAGGTGAGGTCAGGGCAGGGCAGGACAGCAGAGTTCAAAGTGATGACCAGAGTGGTTAGAACAGGTATTGTGGGAAACTTCTGGAGGCCAATCAGAGCGCATTAACAGACCAAGGTGTCCACACTGGTGCCATGGCTCTCCAGCTGGGGCGCAGCAAGCATTATGCGTCTTGTCAAGGTTAATTACCAGGAGCGCTCCAGCCGTGGAGTCAGGGGCTCTATGTGCTTTGCCAGTGTGGACGCGTCATGAGTTAGGGCGTCCGGGCCTGCTTTAATGTGCTCTAAGTTGCAAGGGTAGCCAAGCCCTTACTGTGGCACTACTGTAGCAGCGCAAATGTGCCGCTGTAAGGTGCACAGAATAGACATAGCCTAAGACCTGGAGAGCTGGGAAGATAAACTATAGAAGCTGACTCCAAGCTCCCCACTTCCCTGACATGTTGGGAGAAAGAGGTTTTGAGCTGGGTCTCCTGGACAACGTCATGGGAGCTGAGATGGGGATCTGTGGCAGATAGAGAGCATGATGAAAAACCCATCCTTGAAAACAATAATAATGGTAGAAAAATCAACAACGTTTATATCAATTAGTGCCTTTGCTGGAGTCTCGCTGTGTGTTTTGGGGGTTAGGAACAAAGGAGATTTCATCATGACAGGATAAACCAACATGGTTGTGGAATTTAGGGGTTACCACCACAGAATTTGGCACCATTGTGCTATGAAGTATAAGGAGTCTAATTTGGATATGGATAGAGCCCTTTTTAATGTTTTTAATAAAGTAAATACTAATGGAAACTGCGTGATCATGGGAGACTTTAACTTCCCAGATATAGACTGGAGGACCAGTGCTAGTAATAATAATAGGGCTCAGATTTTCCTAGATGCGATAGCTGATGGATTCCTTCATCAAGTAGTTGCTGAACCGACTAGAGGGGATGCCATTTTAGATTTGGTTTTGGTGAGTAGTGAGGACCTCATAGAAGAAATGGTTGTAGGGGATAATCTTGGTTCAAGTGATCATGAGCTAATTCAGTTCAAACTGAACGGAAGGATTAACAAAAATAAATCTGCAACTAGGGTTTTTGATTTCAAAAGGGCTGACTTTCAAAAATTAGTTAGGGAAGTGGATTGGACTGAAGAATGTATGGATCTAAAGGTAGAGGAGGCCTGGATTTACTTTAAATCAAAGCTGCAGAAGCTATCGGAAGCCTGCATCCCAAGAAAGGGGAAAAAATTCATAGGCAGGAGTTGTAGACCAAGCTGGATGAGCAAGCATCTCAGAGAGGTGATTAAGAAAAAGCAGAAAGCATACAGGGAGTGGAAGATGGGAGGGATCCGCAAGGAAAGCTACCTTATCGAGGTCAGAACATGTAGGGATAAAGTGAGACAGACTAAAAGTCAAGTAGAGTTGGACCTTGCAAAGGGAATTAAAACCAATAGTAAAAGGTTCTACAGCCATATAAATAAGAAGAAAACAAAGAAAGAAGAAGTGGGACCGCTAAATACTGAGTATGGAGTGGAGGTTAAGGATAATCTAGGCATGGCCCAATATCTAAACAAATACTTTGCCTCAGTCTTTAATAAGGCTAAAGAGGATCTTGGGGATAATGGTAGCATGACAAATGGGAATGAGGATATGGAGGTAGATGTTACCATATTTAAGGAAGAAGCAAAACTCAAACAGCTTAATGGAACTAAATCGGGGGTCCAGATAATCTTCATCCAAGAATATTAAAGGAATTGGCACCCGAAATTGCAAGCCCATTAGCAAGCATTTTTAATGAATCTGTAAACTCAGGAGTAGTACCGAATGATTGGAGAATTGCTAATATAGTTCCTATTTTTAAGAAAGGAAAAAAAAGTGATCTGGGCAATGCTCAGACCTTTACAATGCTTATAACTGCCGCGGTGATCTAAGCAGGCTCCACGCTTGCCATGGTATGGCCTCTGCAGGAGAGCAGAGTTGCAGTGGAAGCGGTAGATGACAACGGTTTGCAGTTCTACTACACCGTCTGCTGAAAGCAGTATGGTGTCTGCACGGAAAAAAGGCATGAAATGATTGTCTGCCGTTGCCTTCATGGAGGTAGGGGCAACTGACAACATGTACCCAAAACCACCCGCAACAATGTTTTTGCCCCATCAGACATTGGGAGCTTAACACAGAATTCCAATTGGTGGTGGAGATTGCGGGAACTGTGGGATAGCTACCCACAGTGCAATGCTCCAAAAGTCAACGCTAGCCCCAGTACTGTGGACGCACTCTGCCGACTTAATGCGCTTGGTGGGGACACACGCAATTGACTGTATAAAATTGCTTCTATAAAAACTGACTTCTATAAATTTGACCTAATTTTGTAGTGTAGACATACCCTTAGTTCTGGAATTCACTTCCTCAGAGCCCAAGTATGGTTATCTTCAGGGGAGAATGTGGAGAGACAGAGGGCCAGGCCAGGCCCAGCTAATCTTGTGTCTATTGGTCAGCATGTTGTATAGCTTGTTTTAAAATCAAGTAAATAGGACTAGAGAATGTTTAAGGGACTGTGGAAAAAAAGATTTCAAACCCTGTTGTGAATAAATCAGATCCATACTCCTGTTGTTCTGCAGAAGATTATATATTCTTGCGCTCAATTGGTTTGGAGGGGGTCTGGCATATGCTAGAAGTCCACATTTCTAGGCAGTTTTGTTTAGATCTTCTAAAACTTCCATATTTAAGAGAACTTTAAATAATTTCAGAATATGGAAAAGTACCATTTTAGGATAGGATGAACTGAAAAAGTTCAGACAAAGAAAAAGGTCACAACACCTTTAAAGAGATTATAGTAACTAACCTAATGCTCCCTTTATATCAAAGGGAAGCTTTTTGTAAATTCAGGATGTACAAATTCATCGCAGCTCCGCTGTACCTCCACTATTGCTACCTATGCTAGTGTAGCTAGACTGCTATTTGTACTCTTGCTAGCTCAATGAGAGCTGCTGAGTACATGTAGTACCAGTACAAGTGGATATTGTAAGGCATTAACTTTTACATTGAGCAACAGTGAGTCTCAAGTCCCCCTCCCCCCCATGCCCCTTCTGGCTTGTAAATATGCAGAGTGAAAAAGGGGTGTGTAGAAAATGAGAGTCTGGGGAGACATCCTCCTACTGAGTTGTTTCACTACATATTCTAGTGTAGCCCGCTGCTAGGCAGGAGTCACTTGGCCCTAGCAGTGCACAGCAGCACTCTAATTCAGGATGGGGTTCCTCTGCACTCAGCTCTGCTGATCATTTTTGATTTTTCACGTACACTACATTCCCTGCATCAGCACTGTGCAGGACCAAACCCTATCTCTTGCCCACTGAAGAGGAAAGTACTGCCTATAGCCTTTAATGGTTGTCATGAGAAACTTTTGCCTACATAGGGGTTGGCAAAGCTGGTGACTACTGCAAATTAAGGGTTCAAAAGCATTTGTCCACATAAAACCCATTAATTTGCTTTTGTATTGGAAATCATTTGTTTTCTGTGAACATTCATGGGACTGATGTTCTTGCACACAGTAATGTTTAAGAAAGTGAAAGTGTTGCCTTGAGTGCAGGGGCCTGGACATGATGACCTCTCAAGGTCCCTTGAGATCCTATGAGGGGGGACACCATCTTAAGTTCAAAGTGTAGACATAGCCCACAAGTCCCTACTCAGCAGGGCCTTTGTGAGTGTTCTTCAGAGGAGAGTAAGAAACTCCCTAATAGGCAGCTCTGGAATCATCTGTCCCTAAGGAGTTTCTTAACACCAGCTATTAGAGAATAGCTTACTTTCAGAGGGTTTTTATCCTTTCAAATTTCCTGTTTTAATATTTATTGCAATTCCAGATATTCCTGTTATACATAGAATGCTTTTTACCTTATCAAGTTACTGGCCACAAGGCTGTTCTTTGGCAATGAGTTCCAGGAGCTGATTGTGCATTGTTTTAAAGCATCTCCTCCTTTCTTCACTTTTGAATTTGCCACTTTCAACTTCATTCAACATCCCTCTTGTCTTACAAGGAAGATGAACTGAGGTTCCTGTTCTACCCTCAGTGAATACTTGCAGGCTGATTTTTGTGTCACTCCACATTATTTGCCCTAAGTCTCAATTTTAAATTAAGGAGAAACTTAGAGACCAAATAGAGGGAACAGGTACTGTGAAATGCCTAGTTTTAGGTCATCTTCTAAACAGTGGGAAAGAATCAAGAAGCTAACTTTACATGGAGAAACAGGTTTAGACCTGTTCATATACAGATTATGGACAAAATTTAAAAATTTGCCACAGGATCACTACTCTGCCAGAGAACTGTGCTTTATAATTTCATCTTGGGGCAGTGGGATTGCTGGTTGCTACCAAGTGTTTCTGAGAGGGGAAGTAGGAGTTCAGGCCATCCATCATCTACTTGCCAAAACCACCACCCCTGCACACACCTCACAAAAAAAAGCTAGGTTTCAGAGTAGCAGCCGTGTTAGTCTGTATTCGCAAAAAGAAAAGGAGTACTTGTGGCACCTTAGAGACTAACAAATTTATTAGAGCATTACAGGGCCTCGAAAGAGTCCTGTATTGTTATTTTTCGTCACTACCTCCCCGGGTCGGGAGTGGGTAATTTCGAGGCCCTGTAATGCTCTAATAAATTTGAGAGTCTCTAAGGTGCCACAAGTACTCCTTTTCTTTTTTTTAAAAAAAGCTAGAAATCACATCTTATGAATGGGGAAGTTATGAATAGGGTTATTCTGTTATTTCACTGCAAATTTCTATTGCTCCTGCATATAAAGTATTAGTGCCAATGCTGTGAACTACCCTAGAAATATGGTATGTGAATAAATTATTCAGTAATTGGGGACAATGATTAGGCTCAGACCACTTCAGCCAGATCCAGACTGAATTAAACGCATTAAAAAAACCTGCATTACTTTAAAATAATCTAAGTGTAAGTTGCATAACATCCTTTATGGCAGAGGAAACTTGCAGGTGTCAATTACAGAAACCCCATTAATTCTTCCACATCCCTGGGGGTATCTTTTTTTGAGAACCTCCCTTTAGACCAGCCCACACTTAAATTCTTGCTTCAGCTATGGTGGATGAAACTCCTTCAGAGTAAATCATCCTTCTTAAAGCCAGCCAAAAGGATGCATGGAGATCATGTTTCCTTCCACAAAATGGGAAGAGTTGGTACATTTCTCCTTGCTGCACAAGGGAGTGAGATCCAATTTCAATAGTCCTATACATTAAATTACATCCTGTAGACCACCCTAAAACACGAACAATTCAAAATCTTATTTATAAATAGTTAAATATGTTCATGAAGACATAGAAAATACATGATACCAAGAACTGAAAACTGAAACAGGTGAACCCAGCTGTTCAGTTCACTTGTTTTAGTACTTGAGTTTATAATATTAGCAACAGGTGGCTAAATGTAGGTTAATCTGATCTGGAAACTGCATAAAGGTATTATAGTGAGTGGGATTCCAACTCAGACTCTAGAATGACACCGATGTAGTTTGAGGCATATCAACAAGACAGGAGAGAGGAAAGAGTACTAAATAAAACAGTGTTTAAGGAATTTTTATTAAAGCAAGAATTTTATAATCCAAATTACGTTTCTTTGCTCAGCTATCAATTCTCACTGTTAACTAAAACAGTGGTGATATTCTGAGCTTTTCCACAGTAAAGAATTACAAAATTAAAGAAAGGAATGCTTTAAATTTCTGTACTGTGCTGAAAATTCTTTTCCCCCGGGTTTATAAAACATTAATTTGTATTTTTTATTTTACTTTTTTTTTTTTTTGTTTTAAATCAATAGGTAAATCTAGGACCAGCATTAGTTTTGCTAGCCCTGGCATTTGCTCTGTACATAAGCTTCAAAGTTTCCTTTCCTTTTTTTATTTATTTTATATTTTGCAATGTTTTTCTCAATATTTAATCATTTTTCCATGTTTAGATTTTTTTTTCTTCGGTGAAGCGAAGTTCTAGTTTGAAGTCCCGGATCTTTCTGTAAACAAGAACAATATTAGCAGTAGTTAATGTGAAAAATTAGTAACTCACATCAATATTCTGTACTTTCATAGTATCTTCTATATAATGTTCTAAAAAGACCTTCACAAACATTACAACTTCGTGTATAGATGTGGAAAAAGGAACAGAGAAGTTGTGCCTCTTCCAAAGGTCACAGCTAGTCAATGAGAGTTGAAACTAGATCTCCCATCCTTGTACAGTGCTTAGCACAATGGGGCCAGGGGCTTATAGTAATACAAATAAATATAATTTTAATTAAAGTCCTCCCCACTCTAAGCACTGGACTATACTGCCTCATTCTGGGACAACTATTACCAGACACTTAATTACAGCACTGGTTAGCACCTAATTTAGTAACTATTTCCAATGCCAAGTAGTAATGTGTCATGGAGCCCAAAACACAATATCACAGTATGGGCAAGCACATATGCTGGTAAGTAGTATTGTGATAGTAATAGTGAAAGATCTTTGCAAGTAATGCTAATGTTTAATGGTAATTTGCTGGACATCAGATCTGATTCCCCTTTAATAGTGGAGAAGATGCATCAGGTACCCAAGTAGAGCTCCAAGACAACCTATATTAAATATGAGCACATTTCCTGGAAAACACTACCAAATAATCCATTTTCTTCAGATGCTACGTAATGAGTTTGGGCAAAAATAAGAATTGAAAGCAGATTTTCTCCTCAAGTAGTGTGCACACATTTTCCCCTGTTCATCTAGGCACAAACTAATGATGACAACAATTGGCCGTTTAGATAGGGAAGTGAGGAGAGAGAATCAATCTAACCCCCATTTTAGGGACCTAGATGTAGAATTTAAACTCATTTTTTAAAAGCATGTCCCTAGCCATTTCTGGTGAAGATAGTTCAAAAATGTTAACTTATATCAGGGGTAGTCTATTTTTTGTCAAGGTCTAAATTTCTTGGTCAACATGTAGTCAAGATCCAGACACCACAGAAAATAATAAAAAGCAATAATAGTAATAATAATAATAATAATAATAATATGTAAATAAAAAGCATTAGCGGTCCAGATTTGGCCTGTGGTCTGCCTATTGACTATCCCGATGTATATAAAAGGCAGGTAACGTGGTTTAACCAGACTAAACACTGGATTGAACGATGGACCTCATACACTGTAATCATGACTCTGCAATTCTGTTTCCCTTCTGGACTTGACCAAGTTATTTAACATTTCTGCCCCAGTTTCTCAACTGTAAAATGGAGACATAAAACTTAGCAACCCCATGGGGAGGACAATTTTTAATGGCAATATAAAAATGTAATTAACCAGCATGTAAAGAAAACCCTGTGAATTCTATATACACAGCTATGTATGCAATGGTCACTGCTGAGGGAATTCTGCACCAAAAAGTTATGTGCACAATATTTTAAAGTTCTGAAAACTGTCAATAAATAGATGTGGTTCCAGCATGGCAGGCCACTGGCTACACTGAGGTAGGAGATCACTCTGAAGCCCCTCTTCCCCCTGTACAGGGACACCCCAGGGCCCTGCCTCTCTGCACCAGGTGCATAGGTACTGGAACTAAGGGTACGGGGGGTGCTGCAGCACCCCCAGGCTTGAAATGGTTTCCATTATATAATAGAGTTTACAGTTTGGTTCAATAGCTCTCAGCATCCCCACTATAAAAACTGTTCCAGCACTCCTGATCAGGCATGCCAGGTGTGGGTGAGTAGGGTAGCCCAGCAGGATCCAAGTGTGGAGGGGCTTAGTGTGGAGTGAGAGGTTTCTGTGTGGGGCAATCTGGGTGTGGGCACCTCAGTGGGAGATCTGGATGCAGAAGCTCATTGGGGGGGGTTCCAAGTGCAGGGGCAACAGGAACTCTGCAGGAGATCCAGGTGAAGGTGGTTGGGGCTCAGCAGGGGATGTTCTAAGTGTGTTGTGTCCAAGTGTGGGGAGATGAGGCTTGGGGGGGGTGTCTGGGTGTGGGACTTGATGGGTGGGGGTCCAGGTGCAGCTGGTTGGGGCTCAGCGGGAGGGTCCAGATGTAGGGGGTAGGGCTTGTCAGGATGGAGGATTCGATGGACCTGCTTAACAGGGAAGCCTTAGCTGTTGTCAAGGGGATGCTGCATGCTGGGCTCCCGATTACCCCCAATAATTCCCCTACCCCCTTTTCTTCCTCATCTCACTCCCACATTCCCCTCCCCCTGTCCTGTTCCACCCCCTCTTCCTTCCCCACCGTCTCTTCTCCCCAGCCCCACTGTGGGCACTCACTGTTGGAACAGAAACCAGAAAGGCTGGCACTAGACCCAGGAGGCTGTGTTCAGCTCCTTCATTTGAGCAGCTCTGCGCCTGCAGAAATGGGGGGTATGGGGGGCATGGGGCAGGTAACCCCGTGTGCTCCCCCAGGCCCATTTCCCTCCCCGCGACGGGCATTCCCAGGCAGTGTGTGTGTGCGTGCGCAGGGGAGGGGCTCAGGTGAAGTGTTCAATTATGCACAAACTATAGCATAAATAGCTGAGCTCCATATCTACTGAAAAAAGGGACATGTAGAGAAGAACACTGACAAATAAATCCCACAAATGGATTTGTAAAACAAATCCATCAAGTTTGTGTATCCTAAAGATAATTCTCATCAAACCTCCCCCAAAATTCTCAAGCTGCTGCTTGAATAATTATATGGATGGCGATTTATATTGGTCAGAGGTTGTGACCTTCCTCCGAAGTTCTAATTTATGATGTATTCCTCAATGAACTGTATTTCTGAGGACATTTACATTTCAATTATGAACAGTATCTTCTGTATTGCTAATTATGCATATTCCTTTTACAGTTCCAATTCTAATCTCCCTTCTCTTCCCCCCTCATTGAAGACTTTACAATAGAATCTTGCAGCTGCATTTATGTTCAGGTATTAATATGGGGGTTGGACTAGATGACCTCCTGAGGTCTGTTCCCCCCCCCGATATTCTATGATCTTGTTTCTTTTTTTATTCTGAAAGTTTCTGAAGTATTTATAAAGTATGAGTAATTGACAAAATTTAACCGTCACATAGCTGCACATACCTCTTGTTTGAGGAATAAAAAGTCCATCTCTAAGTAGTCTCAAGTTTATAAGGTACCAGACTAGGGACAAGCTTTAGTGAAGTCCTACATCCTAACAGCTCTAGTAAATAGGTCAACTTTATTTAAAAATGTAGCTTTAGTTCATTCCCTTCTTTCTAAATTATGATGGCCAGATCTGTCTAATGATAGTCTATTTAACAGTGGCTTATAACTAGAAAGCTATTTCTCAGAGTACAGAAACTTTAGCTACTGCAAGTCATATTAAAACATTCCTGACTAACTATACATACAATAAACTGCAAGTAGAACACCCTGATCAGCGGAGAAAAATTAAGAACGTATTCTGTAGGAAAACTTACGTATTAAACACTTGGAACCCCAGTGGGATTGTTAACTGCTTTCTGAGCAGCCTCTTTAGCTTGGTGGGCTTGTAGTACAGCTACAGCTTCATCAACCTAATAGGATAAAACAATTGTTACAAAATAATGCTTTTCTTAATTTCAGTACATTCAAGATAGTGAAGCAGCTAAATTACACAAAATACACATGTAACATCAAAAGGAGGGCTTAGATGCTAATAGTCTATCTACCTTCGAACGAAGAGACTCAGGAGACTCAAGCATATGAAGGAGTTCAGAGTTGTCAATCTCCAACAACATACCGGTGATTTTACCCGCCAGAGTAGGGTGCATAGCTTGAATAAGGGGAAACAGCCGTTCACCTAGAAAAACATTAAGACACTACAGTCAGCTACAGTGATCAATTTCATTAAAAATTAATTTAGCCTTTAACAACGCTAAACATAGGCACTAAAATCTGTTAAGCAATCTATGGACTGGTATCTAAATTCCTCAAAATTATTAAAAGGATAAGTATTGTATCCTATCCATTTGAATGCTAAAAATAAAAACTCCTGAATATGACTGTATAAAACTAGAGTATCAGTCATAAAAAACAAGATTAAAGGAACCTTTAAAGCAATCAGCAACGGAGTCTATGCAAAGCAATCACAAACTCAGAAGTTAACTGTTGCAGAAAAGTAGTATCCATTAAAAGCCGAAATTATAGCAGTATCAACCCCACTGCTATGCATTCCATGCTCTCTCCTAGTTAAGGCTTTTGCATTAGGTAAACAAAACACTGGTTTATTGGAATAGAAAATATACCAACTGCCTAATCCTAACCTAAAGTGGTCTGATATTTCATTCATGTTAAATGACACACTGAAATTTTTCCAGGGAGCAGATCTCTTCATTCTACATCTGCCAAGGACAGACTGAGCAGTGCTAGTCAGATGTCAAATCCTACAATGTGAAAAGGGGCAAGTACTTTCATCTTAAAAACTCAACCATATATCCTACAACAGTAACATTCAAAATACTCCTTTACAACTGATTAGAAGCACATTTTAAAAAGGCTGAAAACTATTTAATCTATTACAATTGGCTAGTGGGATCAAATGTACATACCTAACATCTGCTTTTGTTCTTGTGGAGGGGCAGAAGCCAACATGGAAGCAGTCAAGGGTTCCTGACCTTGCACATGGACAGCTGGCTGCAAGTTAACAAAACATTGTATTTTAAAGTTAAACTCTGGAACACTGAAACATTTTATACCTCCACAACTTGGATCATAAGAATGGCCATACTGAGTGAGACCAATGGTCTATTTAGCCCACTATCCTGTCTTCTGACAGTGGCCAATCCCAGGTGCTTCAGAGGGAATGAACAGAACAGGGAATCTTCAATGTAACAACCATGCCTGCATATTTATCAAATATTAGAAAAAATTATGGTTGAGTAATTTTCATCAAGAGGCTGGTAAAAGATGACTGATACTGCAAGGCACACTAATGCTGACTCAATCCCTTTCTGAGCATAGTTTATATATTAAGCAAAGCTCAAGCCCAGAATGTACCATCAAGCACAGAATGTATCAAGCACTTCGGTAGTACAAAACAAGTAGAACAGGGTCATGTCCTCCTTAAGAATGCTTCAGATTTATTTTAAACTCCAGGCTTACAAACTTGGTGCCACAATTTGATACCTGAATTTTGGTGCAATGGGGGGAAAACTAATGCAGAAGCACACAAAAAATCTCAACCACATAAGTGAGAAAACTCAAAAATATATAACAATAGAAAATAAGTTTTTGTTCCCAATATATTTTAGATTTGTGAAAAATAAAGCCTCAACACAGAGGTGGCAAACTACGGCCCACGGGACCATCCAGTCCAGCCCCTGAGCTCCTGGCCTGGGAGACTAGCCCCCGGCCCCTCCCCTGCTGTTTCCCCTCCCTATGCAGCCTCAGCTCACTGCACTGCCTGCACAGTGCTCTGGGTGGCGGAGCAGTGAGTTTCTGGGGCAGCGCAGCTGCAGAGCCCGGCCTGACTTGGTGCTCTGTGCTGCGCGGCTGCCTGTCATGGTGTTGCGGCACCACCAACTACCAGTGCTCCAGGCATCATGTAAGAGGGCAGGGGAGTTTCGGGGGTGGGGTGGTCAGGGGCCAGGGTTGTGGATGGGGTCGGGGCGGTCAGAGGGCAGGGAACAGGGAGGTTGAATGGGAGCAGGGGTCCCGGCGGGGGAGCATGGGGCAGGAGTCTCAGGGGGTGAGAAGCAGGGGGGGTTGGATAGAGGGCAAGGGTCGGACCATGTCTGGCTGTTTGGGGAGGCACAGGCTCCCCTAACCAGCCCTCCATACAACTTCAGAAACCCAGCGCAGCCCTCAGGCTAAAAAATTTGCCCACCCCTGCCTCAACATCAGACTCTGTGGCTTCAATGATCTCAGTGGTGAAGGCAGACGCTTTGCAGTTATGATACAGATTAGGCAAAAGGAAAGTTTCCTCAGCAAAGATATCAGCTGGCTACCAAAACCAAGACTACATACCTGCTGCATAGCAACCTGTGGCTGTGTGTTAAGATGTTGTTGAGGATTACGAACACCTGCAGCATACTTGTACTGTGGAACTGTGCGTACAGCAGGAGTGGCCGCAGCAGCAGCTGCTGCAGGACGGGGACCCATTGTCTGTGTTGATGTATTAGCTGTAAAGATTAACATGATTTATGTGTTGTTAATTCAGCTTTCATTAAGTTTACATTTTGTACAAGTTAATGAATGGACACAGTGTTAGGACTATAATGAGTATCTAATTTTAGTATTGTATTATATTTGATTACAGCAATGTTAGTAAATAAAAACACCAATGGTCAACCTGTGGTCTCAGAACCAAAAGCATGTTTCTTTTCTCATTATTTTGCTAATTACTTGCTTTTTTCCCCCCCAACACTATAAAAAAAGCACCATGGAGAGAACATCTGCTTTTGATTAAACAGGTTTACCTGAATTTCATTGTACCCGAGTCATAATTAAGGTCGATTCTCTTTTTCAATTAAAACATTTTGCCAATTAAACTACCCTAAAAATTACTTTAAATGATTAGATGAGTTACTGAGATATAGCAGACGAATACATTCTGAATGTGCTTTTCTTTATGCAACAGTGGTCCCCAGAACCTGGTCTGCACCACTTACTGCTGATCTCTAGACAGTACTGTCATGTGATACTGGCACTCCTTCTTCCCATCTGCAACAATGTCAAGAGCTAAAAATAAATGCTTTCTCAATATTATTCTTCCACATAATCCACTGCTGTAGTTACCACAGGAATGGTACAGATACAAATGGGAGGGGGAAGCCACCCACGCAATGTCATTAAGATGTGGCCCACAGTACGAAAAAGTTGAGAACTCCTAGTTAATACTATTAATCTAGTGGGTTAAGTTGATCTATATATTAAGCAACATTTTCTCGGTTTCAAAAGAACTGGAAAATACAGGTTTAAAAGTGAGAAGGATTGAACAAGCAGCCTCCCCTAGAGACATTAGGTCAGCCTCGACAGGGCATATTCGTAAGCAGGAAGAGGGTTTGATACTGGGAGAGGGGTAGGTGGTAGAGAAATCACAGCGAGGGAGTAGGAGGACAGCAATCTAACATGCAAGGGAAATACTGAGAAGTATGAAATAGCCATATAGCCATAAGCAGAAGAGAAATGGATGATGTTATGGGGAGTAGGAGCCTCCTCAACCTCCCTTACGGGGAGGTTAACTCCCACACGGGGTTAACATGTTAGCTGGCCATTATGAGGTCAGAAACCAAAAGTCAGCTAGTGCAGGTACAATACAGAGCGAAGTGGTGCCTCCTCTGCACTATTGAGCTTCAGAAAGGTATTTGAAATATTATTCAGCATTAACAGAATCTCTGAAGTGTGGCCACAAATGAATTACATACCTAAAGAAAGGTGGATATTGGTGCAGCCTGATGTAGGAACACGCAACTTTTAAACCTGAAACTCACCAACACGTTGTGTTGACATGACTCGTGGAACCTGTGAAGAAGCTGGTCTCATGGTACTAAATGGTGGTCTGGGAGCTGCTGGGCGGATAGCACCAGGCATGTTCTGGAATGCTGCATTTAAAACAATGAGTGTTTAAATTGCATCATTTAACAATACTGAATGGTGACGAAGACTTTTTTCCTTTGCCATCCTCACATGGCATCACTAATATTACAGACAAGTATAGAAAGGGAAAAGTCAGCAGTCTAGTTTTTGTGGGGGCTGGAATTCAGCCCAATGACAATTTGTGATACAGCTGCTAAATAAAACCTAGGTAGTTTATTATAAAAACTATTTTAAAAAATTAACCTTAAATTAGGTTTCCCAGCAAACATCTGCAAACAGGAGCCAGAACTGGCATATTACCTTTTTACCAATTACATGTAATGACCATCAGACATTTGTACTTTAATGCCACATACTTAACCCTTGCTAAACAGTAAGCGTTCCATGAATGATCCTTTATTTAGAAAGTTAAGGAGACTACTTACGATGAGGTCTAGCACCCTGAGCAGTCCAGCGAGGACTTGGTCTGAGTTGAGCAAGTTGGCTAGTTGGATAATATGCAGCACGGTTCTGAGTCTGTCAAAGAAATAAAATGACATGTTTATTAATCTTGATGTACCTGTTCCACCCACCACCCAGGCATTTCTAAGTACTTTCTTCTATAAACTTTCCTATTTCAAATATCTAAAAAATCCTGATTTATAGAATATAATGTATTGTTCCATCCAGAAATTTAGACATTTTCATTAAGTTCTTCAGTACTTAAATTCATAAAGCTGGTGATTTTGGTGTTAACATACTAACATTACAGATGTTTTAGGGAGTCAATTTACTGCTAAATCTAAACTGATTCTATCAATGGTATAGAATACGAGATTAATTATTTCTATACATACCGGTGGGAGAGCTGCCATGAAGTAACCTGAAGGAGGTGCTGGTTGGTAGGGGTTGATTACAGGATTAGGTACTGCTCTCACACTTGCCATTCTCTGCATATATTGGTTGGTGAGGTGAGCCTGGCGCTCTTCTTTGCGTTGGGCTAGAGCTACATATAATGGTTTAGTGGCCACAATTCTACCATTCATTTCTGTGACAGCTTTGGTTGCTTCTTCTGGTGAAGAAAAGCATACAAACCCAAATCCTTTACTGCGGCCGCCTTCCATCATGACCTGCCAATAAAAACGAGGTAGTTGTTTAAAACGAGCCTGGAGCAGAATGCACAATTTGGTACAAGTAAGAACTGAATTCCAGGTTTCTGAATTATGTTTTACACTTTCTGCAAGTGGACAGTATATAAAGTATACTGCTTAATTTTGAGACACAATATACCCACTGACAATGCTGCCTTCTGCTAGGGAAAAAGAATCCAATCCAATTGACTGCGAACAACAGGCAACATCTCAAAATTTTGATCTAACCTACAGTTTTCTAAAAATCAAATAATCTGTTCCAGCTTTGAACAGAGGAATATTTATATTTAAAAATCCCTTTTGATCAGTTGCTCTGCATACAATGGACCTGCCACAGCTCCTGTGCCAGGACGGTGAATAGCACAGGATGATTTTTATTGTTTTCTTCCACAGCTGGTTTATCAGATACAAGTCTATCCTCTAAACACTAGTCACTTCAGGCCCATTAGCAAGGAACAGTATGAATGAACCATTGCATTGAAAAAATGTTTGATTTTTTGTTAGTAATGTCAGCATCCACCCATCCCAGATATGGATTGAGATTTCTGGAGTTTTTCTATGGTTGATTGGTCTGAGTTTTTATTGTTAAAGATCTGTGAAAAAATGAGAGAAATAAATACTCATGCAGTGGTTCATGACCATGAATGTGATGCACAAAAAGGAGTAATAAGGTACCGTATAGTCTATAATGCATGCATTTTAAAAACTTATGTATCACTGCATCCAAAAATACAATACATGAATACACCTTTAAAAACTGTACGAGTTAAGTTTTTAGTTAGAATCAGTACTCAAATTTAATGATGGTTGGATGTAGGGGTGGTTATACCATATCTCCACATCTTATTTTTGCCAGTTGAAAGGAGTTGAGAAAAAGCTGAATGCCACTCACTTCTTAGGTGACAAACCATCACTTTCCTCCTTTCACCCAAGACATTGCAAAACACAAATGAAGTCTAAAATGCTAACTTTACCTTTGCACTAGTGATTGTACCAAATGGGGAGAATTCTTTTCGTAAACGCTCGTCATCAATCCCATCATCAAGGTTTTTCACATAAAGGTTTACACCCTAAAAAAATAAAACTACCCTCTTTAGAAAAGACAGAATTGCTAAAGATTAGTAATAAAATAAACTTGTTCATTCAATTTAAAAGTGTAACCTGGTATCTGGTGATCCTATCCTGCTTCATTTGTTCAAATTTGCGCTTGAGCTCCGTTTGTCTTTCCACTTTTTTCTGAGCCCGGCCAACATAAATTTGCTTTCCATTGAGCTCCTTTCCATTCATCTCATCCACAGCCTTCATAAATAAACAAAGGGTTACCAATGGGCTCATAGTATATTAAACCTAACATGTTTTTTCAGCCACTGACTAATGCAGTTTAAGAGCACAAGTTATATAAAATTTCCGACAATAAAAACTAAATATTTTCCTCAACTACTGCCCCAACAGATGTAAAATATGGTTAATTGAAACAAAGCCATCTCTAGAACCTCTTGTATCATACTGCATTTAAGTATAAGATGATATGTACAAGTGTATTTTCTGTCCAGTATATAGACAAAAGAAAAATTAAAAGGAGACAGAAGTAAACATTCATCAATTGTACACTTAAATGCACTGAAAAGAATATTAAAAGATATCCTCTAAGATTTTTTTTCTGAAAACCAAGTCCCATAGAGAATACATATCAAAAACCCACACCATGTTCATAGCCTTGTTTAACTCAGGGCTAGTCTACATAAAAGCTAAGTCGACCTAACTACACCACTCTGGGCTGTGAAAAATTTCACACCCTGAGTGACATAGTTAAGCCGACCCACCCCATGGTGTAGACACCACTAGGTTGATGGAAGAATTCTTCAGTTAACCTAGCCACAACCTCTCAGAGAGGTGGGTCAAGTATGTATAACTACTGTGGTGCACTTGTGCCCCTATACCATTTCTCGTTTAGGCATACTCTGAATCATATGCAAAGAGTGTTAAAGGGCCATCAGCTCAAAAATCATATGCCTGAATTTTACCCACAATTGTTAAACATGTAAAAATTACTGTCACAAAGATTTAAGAAAAATTTTTCCCAAATTTTGTTCACTTTGTGAAGTCCCATCCATATACTCAATTTCTCTTTTTTTTCCTCCTGCATCTTTCACACATTTTCAAAATAGGACAATATTGAATGTAAATTCTAAATTGGTAAGGGCACTCTAGCAGAGGCAATACTGGACACTAAGATTGTGAATTTACAGTATATCCCCTTCAATGTGAAAGCTTTAGTACAGGTCTATGTCTATTAATTTCAGAAGCTATTTTTTAATGTGTATTTACCCATATACAGGAATCACTTTTCTACCATTGTGCAAATGCATTACAGTTACTAAAGTGAACTATTTCCCATGAGAATATAATACATATATAGAACACGAGAGCTTAACTACACTCAGACTAAGAAAATGTACAAACCTAAAATGTTACTTATATATTTATAAGGTGGGATTTATTCTAATCTGTTATGTGCACATTTGTGCTGGTGACAATTGAGGGAAACTAAGATGCTCTTTCTAACTCCCAGCCCTGTAACATTAGCCTATGCTCAAAACAGCATTCTTTTGGTCTTACAAATCAATTGTAATAAAGATTATATAGGCCAAATTATGTCCTATTTTTTTCCAATATGTTTTGCAAAGGTGTAAGTAACTATAGTTTAAAGGACTGTCCATGTATACAAGATGGAATAGAGTCCTCAGGTCACTTGTCATAGCTGTGTTGGCTCTGCAATGCAAAAAGAAATAAAAAGCAGCGCAAACCATATGCTGTTACTAAAGCAAGTAGATATGGCTGAATATGTACGGGAAACAGTTTTGTTGTGTCTTAGTAATTTTTAAAAAACAATGCACTCTCCCTGCCCACTTCTCATAGCCACCTGTTGTATCCTGTCTTTCAGATCATAAGCTCTTTGGAGCAGGGGTTACTTACTGTTTTCACAGTGCCTATCACAACGAGACCCAAACCCCACTGAGATCTGAAGGCACTATTACAATATAAATGTTAAATAATTTAAAGACCATTCAAATGCATTAAATGCATCCGATGAAGTGAGCTGTAGCTCACGAAAGCTTATGCTCTAATAAATTTGTTAGTCTCTAAGGTGCCACAAGTACTCCTTTTCTTTTTGCGAATACAGACTAACACAGCTGCTACTCTGAAACCTTAAAGACCATTATATCATTTCTAGACAGGAATATTTCTGGGAAAGCAGCAAACTTGGTGATATTCTCCAAACATCCAACGCAGAAGTCTGCTCAATGTGAATCAAATAAAACCCACTACATCATCCAAAATAGATTTCTCTCCTGTTTCCTCACATCTTTTTATAAAAAACAAACCAAAAATTTAGAAGGATCTATAGGATGCAAAAAAGTTCATATTCAAGACTCAAAATTACTAGTCTCCCAGAATGATGCATCTAAAAGAAAAAAAATCCTGTGTAAACTTACTTTCTGAGCATCTTCATGTCTTTCAAAGCTAACAAAGCCAAAGCCTTTGGATTTTCCACTCTCATCGGTCATAACTTTGACACTTAAGGCAGGGCCTGAAAAAAGTATGCAACATTTATATTACATGTACATTCTATATACCCATCTGTTTGGTGGTTAAATCTCAGTATTACCTGCAAGATGTTAAATCCTAGGAAAACTACAGAATTACTAATCTGTTCCATTCACAATACCATATGATGTTATCAGATCTTGCATACCACTTGAAGATGTGGGTTTTCCAGAAAAATCCATTTTCCAAAACACCTCCCACCCCTTTTTTAATAAAGTTTTACAACGTTCACAGGTTTGCTAGGTGCTTTATAGTACAAAAGGACAAACTCCTGTCTTGAAGAGATTACAATCTAGTTTGTATTAGTCAGTGTCTAACTAAGGCGTGTGTTATCGCTGATGCCATACAGAACGTCTATTGGTCCGCACATTTTCCATTTGCTAAGTGTACAGCAGATTCCTTTCCTGAAGAATGCCCCAAGTATGCTGCCATCCGCAGCCCCTAGAAGCACTTTCTATAAGAGCCATGTTTACTTAAGACCTTTGGCCAAAACTTTCTGTCACAGTTGCCTCAAGTTAGGCTCCTAAATCTACATTTTGGTATTCAAATAGAAAATGCCTGATTTTCACAAGTACTGAGCATCCACAAATCCTACATATGCCAACTAAAGCTCAGCACCTTTGAGAAATAAGTCATTTGTATTTAGGAGCTTAACATTAGGCACTTGGTGTTTTTCACTTAAGTTGACAGCTAGATTCTGCATAAACAAATGGGGCTTTCCTTGACGAGTTTACCTTAACTGACATTACCCTGAAATTTTATGACAAATTTCAATATATTTTATTTCCTTTGTACAAATGCACAGGCTGGGCTGGCAGCCCCACCTATTAAGTTTGCTCAATACTTCTCATTATAAAACTGTTTTAATTTCCTTATAATTTTGCCAAATCAACAATTTTTCCAGAAAATTCCAGCCGAAACAGTCCAGTCATTTCAGAGAACGAGGTAATGGGAAAATACATTGTTTAGCCCATATTAAAAAATTATGGTGACCTTTTCTTTGAAAAGTGTTAGTGCCCCCCATGCTTTGAAGCAGGACTTGAATTTGGCATAGGAGTGGACTGTCAAGGACATGCCTTTTGCTAGCCCCATGAAAATCCAGCCAAATTTAGCCAATTTATAAGCCTTACAAAAACAGATTGGAGGGGATAAATCAAAAGACATCTGCCCATTTTTGCAAGCAGGAGAGTCTATGCCCACTAGAGCACTTCCAGAGCCTGGAATTTACTTCACTCCACCCTTTCACAAATGACACAGCGGGCATCATATACTAACTTTAAAAGGACATTAGTCATCAAGCATGCATATGAATTATAAAATACTTTTTTAAACACCACAAACAAGATCATGACACATTTGGAATTAAAACAGTACATAATGATCCATATAAATCAGAACCAGAATTTCAAGTTTTGTACACTAAACTATTTCCTCCATACAATTTGCTAAATGTCCTATATCACCACCCACATCAGTAACTAGAAGATGGCTTGGCAGGTGGTATTAACATGTTTGGAAAAACCATTTACAAAGGTTTTATCATCACTAAATTCAATAGTGATGTCACATGGTATGAATTACTAGGCCAAGAATGACAGCACCAATACAGACTTCAGGCATTAAACAAAATTGTTATGCAAGATTAAATTTAAACCTCGACACTGATATTGCCAATAACTTAATTTTCTATATTTCCATCCTTAATTCAGAAACCAAGCAAACAACTGTGTGAAACAGCAGAAGACCTTCAATAGAGGGAAGAATGCACAAGTGTACCCGCATGGCAATGGAGATTTAACAAAGGCATAATTCATTTACACGTCTTTCAAAGATCCACTAATCAATGGCCATACCAATCCTAAAACGCTCACTTCCTTGTTTCATTTGTAACGCTAAGATTCTCAGAACAATTTATATGTATTATTCAAATGTAATGCCCCTCCCCCCGTTGTTTTTAACTGGATGAGGACATTTCTGATGGCCAGGTTTTCGTGTGTGCTACTCTGGACAATTGAAATTCTTTAGTGGGTATCAATCACTTCTTTGGATCTGAACGCTGAACTGATAACTAACCGTTCAGCAGGCATGCATTTTAATTGTCTCTATACAATGGCCTGAACCCTAATGTTAAAAAGGTTTTAACAAGCAAAACTGAAGCTTGTCTATTTGTTGTTATATAACAATGTGGAAAATTAAGACATTACCAAACTTGCCAAAGAGTTCCTTAAGTCTTTCATCATCCATGTCTTCTCCAAAATTCTTGATGTAAACATTGGTGAACTCCTTTGCTCTAGCTCCAAGTTCTGCTTCTCGTTCTTTACGGGATTTAAACCTTCCAACAAATCTAGTTACAGGAAACCAAGGTGACTATAGAGTTAAAATGAATCTATCCAGGTCCAAGGTTTTTCCTAGACTACATACATCAGCACATGGCTAGACAAATATTCAACCATGGGTTATTTCTTAAACACGGTATTGATCAATATAGTGATATGAAATTCCAACAGATAAAATACTTAAGATAAAACTTTACAAGAGACCATTAGACTATTTACCATTTAAATCCCTTTTATCATAGTAACTGTGATAGCAATCTTACCAAAGACTTGATAGGATTGTAATTTTCATTAGTGTAAAGCTTACTTTTCAGCATCAGTAATGTTGATCAGACAATGGGGAAACTCTAGCACAGTGGTTTTTGCTACAGTAAAGTTTTTTGTAACCTTCAAATATTGTTTCCATTGCTCATCTGACTTCTAGGCAAGGACTCTCACTAAACCCCCAACTTTCCTCTGATCTACAGAAGCCTCATATCATAGTGTTCCTCCTTTCTAGTAAGGAGGTACGGATCTGGCTTGCTCTTGAATTGGCCAATGCCAAAAGCGGATTGAGAACAGTGAGGTCAGTTCTTACCACCAGGGAGGAATGTGTTTTTAGCACAGCCTTTGTTGGCCCACAGAATCATTTCAGTACAATCACAAATGCTACTACATGAATGATTCAATTTCTGTACCAGTCTTCTCGTCTCTCCAATTATATTTTAAAATTACCCCACTTGCAAACTCACATCCCAATCAATATGGTTCAGTATCTAAAGTTAACTTTAGACTTGGTTTGTAGCTACATTTGGACTTTAATGTTGGTGATGCCTGGTACTCTGCAGATTTTGATAGTCAGGAAAATGGTTAATCTACTTTAAAATGTTCTTTAGGGGACGGCGCTAGATGACCTCCCAAGATCCCTTTTAGTCCTATGACTATGATCTAAATAGAAGCCTGAAGCAAATGCAACTTTCATGGTACACTAAATCATGTTTAGTTATTTAAACTACAGGTTTTTTCAGTGATTAACCTGCTGGAATTATTCAGCTAGTTACAAAACCACCACCACCTATTAAGTGCCTCAATTCAGTTAAAATCATGGTATAAAACTACTTGGGAGAACCTCCCATAACAACCTTTTACAGAGCAGGGCCTCATACCGCTAAGATATGGACTCTCCCTGGCTGCTGCCTCACTTCCTCTTCTCTATATATAAATGAAGATAACAGGAAAAAAGAATGCTGATTTTCTATTATTCCCATTTTACCAAGCCACTACCATTCCTTAGTCTGCCCTCCAAAAGACTGTTACACAGCCATGCTTGTGTCGCACATGCTAAATTTTAGCAGTACTGTGGTTTGGAACAGTCCTAAAAATCTTGTGTGTAACACATTCAAACCTCCATTAGACTAGGAAACAGGAATCCAAAGGTCAAATGAGCTTTCGTGTCAGTTTTTGATAACACCTGCAGTGGGAAATAAGTATTGTTTTGAATACTTGATGGATTCAATTTTATTCTAACCCGATCAAAAGGATTTTATTCTGGCTTGAAGACCAGTAACAGGTCCCAGTTTCCAACTGTATGACATTCAGCTGTAAACACATTAGCTGCACCATTATTTTAACACCATAAATTGCGCTTTAAAGTCTTTAAGATGTCAATTTTTATTCACATTTCTCTTACCTTCAGCATATGTAATCAATATATTTACAGAATAACTGCACTAGATTTTTAACCATTTCAAAATTAGCAACATATTTAGAAAAATCTGCCTTTTCTAGATAAAATTCAGGAAGTAATCTACTTTAGGTTGAATTACAGTCTGTTGAAAGCCCCAGAGTATATATTTATGTACTTACACTTTGCGGTCATTAAGCAGCATACCGTTCATTTTTTCAATAGCTCTTTCTGCTGCTTCCTGGGTCTCAAAATGTACAAATCCATAGCCCTTGGACCCATTTTCATCACATACTACCTATTAAAGAAAAAACGTCGACTTGTCAAACAGCCCCAGTACAGTTTTGTAGCTTCTAATAGCAAATCACTGGGCACATTTATTACTTTCCACTTACCTTACAGGAGAGGATGTTTCCAAAAGCAGAAAATGTATCATACAAAGCTTTATTATCAATTGATTTGTCCAAGTTCTTGATGAAGATGTTTCCGACACCACTTTTGCGTAGAGATGGATCACGCTGAGACCACATGATGCGCACTGGCTTGCCTTTAATGACATCGAAGTTCATGGTATCCAAAGCTCGTTCAGCTGAAAGAGACACTAAAGTTAGCGGGAAGTACTAAACCATTTATCTTTATCACACTAACTCCACTTGAAGTTCTCTAATGGATACAAGTTAACCAAGAATTAATGATGTTTTGATAATGACTTTCATACTCCCATCTCAATGACCAAAATAACTTAAATCTCTGAACAAAACACTAGGTATGGATATTGAATGAACATTAGATGTAATTAACTCCATTTTACCAAAGAGAAAAATATATAGATTGGATTGCCAATTGGTAGGATTTTCTCTATTCCTGGGTTAACAAGAGCTGTGATCACTGGACACCCTGTGCTCAAGATACAGTATGGAAGAGCAAGGATCACAATGTATCAATTGGTGGCAACTTTTTCTACCCTAGAAAAAGTTTGTTGGTATACTTACACCAGCAAACCCTCCTAGTGCAGATATAGCTTATACCAAAAAAGCGCTTTTGCCAATATAACTGATATCAGTTCTTCATGAAATAAGTTACAACAGCAAAAGCACTTTTATGCTGATACAACTACATCTACATATGGATTCTTATTGGTATAAAAAGTTGCAAAAAATTGTACCTCTAACTAACATTACCAGCAATTTCTTGTGTAGACCTGACCTAAGTCTAGTTCCTGAATAAGTCCAATACAACCCTTAAGCAACATGTTTACTAAGATGGTGTGATGCGCAGAAGAAGGATCCAAGAGCAATGAGGATAAAAAAGCAAGACTAGGACATATTAGTTTAACCGAGTTTATATTGTTTTCAAATATTCAAAGAAAAGTGAACAACGCATGTGGCAAGCATTTAACTCATTAGCACAGAAATACTATTTGTACTTCTAAACAATGGATTTAAGGAAACGCTTTGCCATACTTTTCATATACAAACTGTTCCTACAGATAAAGCAAAATTTATTTTTTTTTAGAAAATCTGAAAGATGTATAAAGTATTAAATATTAAAACAGCAATATGAAATAATGAAGACAAGGTGGGTACATAACATCTTTCACTGGACCAACTTCTGCTAGGAGACAGACAAGCTTCCAAGCTTCCAGTTTACACAAATGTTCTACATCTCCCAGACCTGAACAACTCTATGTAAATGCAAGAGCTTGTCTCACATACCAACAGAAGTTGATCCAAACAAGATACTACCCACCCACCTTGTCTGTCTAATACAGGGGTGGCCAACCTGAGCCTGAGAAGGAGCCAGAATTTACCAATGTACATTGCCAAAGAGCCACAGTAATAAGTCGTCAGCGCCTCAATCAGCTCTTCCTCCCGCAGCGTCTACCGCCCACCAGCAGTGCCTCCCCATCCTTCCCTGCATCTCCTGATCAGCTGTTTCTTGGCGAGCCTCCAGGAGAGGAGTGAGGGCATAGAAGGCTCAGGGGAGGGACTGGGAAGGGGTGGAGTGGGGCAGAGGCAGGGGTTGAGCAGTGAGTACCCCCCAGCACATTAGAAAGTTGGTGCCTATACAAGGAGCCGCATATTAACTTCTGAAGAGCCGCATGTGGCTCCGGTGTCACAGGTTGGCCACCACGGTCTAATATCTTGGGACCAACACAGCTACAATACTACATATAACATGAAATAATGCAAGTTAGTTTTAACCACTCCCATGGAGTAATTTATCCAGTAGAGGTCCACGATCAAGTTCTTTGGAAGAAAGAGTAGGATTTCTGATGTCACTATATTTGACATTTCCATCTTAAAAAGTAATCCTCCGTGTACATGGGATGGTAATTCCTAGCAGTAACATGACTAAAAATCACAGGCAAATATGAAAAGAGCGAGAAAAGTTATTTAAGCAAGAAGTAATGATGGTACTAAATTATGGTGAACATATTTATGGTCTCCTGGACTAGCTTCTTTCAGAGTTAGTCTCTTTCATACAAGTCTGGAGGGGGAGTTTAAAACAGAGCCCCAGTAGATGCCTGAAGTCTCAACCAATAATAATATATAGCCTGTTGAACTGCTATCTGCTTTCAGAGAAAGCGATGTGATGTAGGTAAGCAGCAACCAAATCAGAAAAGCCTCTGATACAAATAAAAAGCTGTAATTATCAGGACTAAAGTGTTGTTCACTTTCACAAGAAAAACACATCAACTCTATGGAATTATCCCTTTTAGCCTATGAGCCCTTAAGCACCATACTTTTTACAGAGCATTCTTTATTGTTGCAGTCATCCAAAAAGATAACGACTTCTATGAAAAGAACAGAATTGACAAATTATAAGCAAAATGGTTAGAGCCTGTCCTTTTCACAACAAAAGGAGACTTTGAATAATTTTAGTGATATAGTAGAAAAATGTTAATGGAAAATCAAAATACTGTACTGTATTAGGTAAGCTGTTCTTTAAAAAACAGTCATGTCATTTAACCATTTTTTCCTAAGTGGAAGAAGGGTCAAACATGAGGTGTAGAATTTACTGCCAATTTCCATTTCAAAATCTACTTAAATTATTTCTAACAAGATGAATGCTGCCTAAATTACTAATACTGTATGCATTTTTGAATTGCCATCTCATTTCTATCCAAACAGGTGCATATCCTAGCCCAAAGAAAAATCTTTATATCCTGATATCCTTTATATGCCTTTTTTGATAATGCACATGCCTGTTACTTCTACCTAATTTTCAGATTTTCACATTAATCTAGAGATCTGTTTGTGTTAAAAGATTATTTTCTCTGCAGAAAGTAAGTAGGTACATACTACTGCTGGGGTCTACTACTTGAAAGAAATTGATGGAAAATTGGTTCCACTTAAGCTCTCAGCCAAACAGACATCATATCCCTATATTCACATACAACAGTATCAGTTATATATAAAGTGGATGAATAAAATGAGACTAGTATTTACTCTGGAGAAAATATCAGGTTGCATAAAACACTTCATTATAATTGTTAAACTGGATAAAAATTAAAACTGTACAAAATGAAAGTTTATTCTTCCACTGAATAAGCTAATGCAATGTACACACAAATTTAATTATGAACATGGAGTTGGGGAGAATGGACAATTTGGGTTATCAGTAGTGAGAAATGGAGTCTGATCTGAGGCTAAAATAAAAATAAAATAAATAATAAAAATCAGAAATTGTTACCATCAAACCAGTTGGTGGCCAAGTGAAATGAATTGGAGGATTCAGTAAAATTCTCTCTGGTACCACAATTAGAGATCATTAGAATCATTGTTGGCAATCTTAGAAGAGGGGCCAAAAATGAGTTCATTATTTGTTTCCAGTAATACTTAAGGACTTGTGCATACACATTAATTGTTTGTAAAGGATAGTGTTCCAGGACACATTCCCTAAACATTTGTTCTAGGGCAAGTCCAGACTACCCTTTTACAAACATTAACTACAGTAAGTTAGTGACCGTATTTTAAGATTGGTGCAACTTTCCCATGTAGACAAGGCCAGCGCAAAAAGTCTGAACAGCTGTTGCCCATGATATACCTGGTCTGGATAAACAGATGATGTCATCAGCTTCTATGGCTGCCAAATTGGCACCTTTCTTGAGCACTGAATTCACAGCAATTCTTAAACAATAACATTTGTATAGAGAAAAAGTTTAAATTCCTTTTCCATCTGTAAAGCTATAGTCACTTAGCATAAAATGAGGACTGAGTATGTTTTAACCTCAAGCTAGATATCAAAGTAAGTCACTGGTCTTTTCCCACACCTGTAAAGTTATAACTAATAAAACTGACTGCATCCAATATATTTTAGCTTCTTTTTCATAAAGGACTGTGCATTAGTTTGTAAGAGACAAATAGATTAAATAGTTAATTTACTACAAAATGGCCACACCTATTGAGTTTACCCACATTATACTTTTGCTGATTCTGCTTACGCGTCTATTGAATGAGTCACTAGTTCCCATTTTAGTTGGGAACCGGACAGTCAGCTTCAGAAGTGACTGCACTTTGTCACTTTATATAGACTGCATGGACTATATCCTATAAAAACAGGAATGGTACTGCTACACATATACAGAAATATTTTAGTACACTAAGCAAAATGCTGTGAACATTATTTAATTTAGAAATCTTCTGAAAAAAACCTGCTGTTTGAGACACTATTTGCCCATAATTATCTCTAGTATACAGGGATTAGACAATATACCCATGTTCTAGCCCTGATTGACACTGACTCACTCTCCTCATATCAACCACAGAATGAAGTGGAGATACTTGCATACCTCACAAGGATGTCATCAGACCTAATTAATGTTTGAAAAGAGCTTTGAGTGTCCTGGATTATATGTGAAACAAGAATTTCAAAGACCTCTTAACTAATTACTAATAGTTGTTAACAAAAATAAAAGCTATGTTAAAGTATAGATAAGAATTAAGCCTAGATTGAGAAAAGGCAGATAATTCAAAATTCATCTTATCCAGTTAAATTTTAGGCATAAAGCACAATGAAGTTACCTATTCAACTGAGTGACTAAAGTGATAAGATCAACCCTTGTAATATACAAGGGCATGTTTCAATACAAAATCAGAAAGAAGAGTGGCATATGTTGAATTACCTACAACTTCCTAAAGCACTTACACATGCCATGAAGTTACCACATCAAAGTACTGACTGGTTCAGTCCCAACCCCACCCTTTTTCCTTGTGAGAGCTGTCTGGATCACAACACAAGGATAATGGTTGTAGGCCTTTATCAATTTAAAATCAGACAAATTTAATTTATAAAATAAGCATTTAAATCCTCTCATTTTGAAGTATTCGTCGAATAAAATTAAAAGCTTTCTAAAGCGAGAGAGAATTGTTAAATAGGCTGAAGAGACGATATCTACCATCCTGTAAATATAGACAGTTAATACATACATATAGATGCCAGCAAATCTGACCCAGGAATCTGGCCATAGCATATATCAGTACATAGGAAAACTAATTTCAAACACCAGTTAATCCACATGCCTGAACAGTTGGGAAACCAAGTGGTTTCTTTAATAATTCTAAAGGAAAGCCTTGTATGCCAAAGTTCACCTTGAAGCTCCCTTTACAGATCCTTTGTAAACTGCATAAAAATAATTTGTCTTGCTTTGCTTTAACCCAATTTATAGCTGCACCAACATTGTAATGCAAGCTTTTACAACTGAACAGTACACATTGAGGAATTTATTGCAAACAAATTAAGTACCAAAAGCAAGCCTGGTAGACGACACAAACAGACTGTAGATATTCAACACTACCTTATTTCAAAAGTAAAACCCTACATTTTACTCCACAAACCTGCTATATAATGCTTTAACTATTTTTTTTTTTTACACCCATCCATTTCCATGGCCTGTCTGTGACTTCATATCTGACTACTAGATTATTTCACAACGGCTTGACACTTCCACCTTTTACCACTGCACCACATCATGCCTACACGCCCAGAAATTCCTAGGGCAGCAGCGAAGGTGCTAATTACTGTGGCATTTCGTTCAACAAGCTTTAATTCCCTCCGTGTACGCAGCGCATTAACCTCGGAAGAATTACCTGGACACACCCTTCCTGGTGACCACCGATACTTTCACGAGCCCAGGGAAACCAGGGAGTCGCTGCAGCGAGGTTGAAACTAGCTTTGAGCAGGGCCGGCCGGGCCGGCGGCTACAAGTCGGCGAGATACCGACCGCTCTTCCCGGAGGCAGGAGGCCTTTGGGAGGCGAGGCCCCTCTCTCAGTTCGATGGGCTCGCAATTGCTTTCGGTTCCCGGGTAAGCGCCTCCCCCACGCCACGAGGCGCAGACACAGCCCCAGGCCGCATGTCACCGAGTAGCAGCAGCGGCTCCAACGCACAAACTTCCGCAAGCACCGCGCCAAGTTTTGCTCGTGTCCCAACGCCCCCCTCCCCCAACTTCCAGCTGGGAAAATACCGGGAAGAGGAGACCGGAGAGGGGCTTCACGGCTCTGCAAAGGGAGCCCCAGCCACCCAAGGGGGGTGGGGTAGGCAGACTGAGCCCTCGCAGGGATGAGGGGCACTGCGGCTGGGGGGGGGAGGCAGCGCTCTCCCCAGTTCCGACCCTCCCGTCTCAGGGTGTGGGTCTGCCCCACTGCCCCCCACAGGTGCTCACCGTCGGCGGGTTGCTGGAAGTTGACGTAGGCGTAGCCCAGAGACCTGCGGGTGATCATGTCCCGGCAGACGCGGATGGAGAGGATGGGCCCGGCGGGGCTGAACTTCTCGTACAGCATGGCCTCGGTGACGTCGGGGTGCAGGTCCCCCACGTACAGGGAAGCCATGGGGTAGCTGGGGGCGCTGGGGTTCATCCTGCCGCCGTCTCCACCAGGGGAAGGGGTCACACTGACGCGAGGAGGCCGCGGCGGCCCCGGGTTCCGTGAGGGGCGAGTGGAAGATTCGAAACTTAACGGCTCCGGGAGGCGGATTCTCGGCGGGGAGGGCCCGGCTCGCTCGGGGCCGGCCCTGGCGGAGGTCTCGGCTGCTCCTGGTCTTGGCGGGGGTCGCTCGGTGTCTTCTCTCGGCTGTGCCGGGTCCGGGGCTTCGCTTCACCGGGTTATTTTATATCAAACCGGCCGGTTTCGGGGGGGATTTTTATGGGTTTTTCAGGGTTTTTGGATTTTTTTTGGATTTTTTAAAGTATTTTTAGTAATAAATGGTGCGGCGGGGCCGGGCCGGCGTGTCCGGGGGGCCGGAGCACACGCACTGCGCACACAGCACCGACAGCGGCCGGGGGACAAGGGGGAGGCCACCGCCCCGGCCGCGCACTATATATAGCCGCCCCGCCCCCGCCCGCCCCCACCGCACTGCACGCCGCGCGCAGGCGCCAGCCCAGGGGACTGAGGGGACGCGCACAACGTCTGAGCGCAACAAGGAGAGTTAGGGAAAGCCGCATGCGCCGGAGAAGGAGCGGACGACAGACTGAACGCAGGAGAAAAGGGGAAGTGGACGAGAGCGCATGCGCTACGTGACAGCCGCAGGGACGACCGTACACGTGCAAAGGGTGAACGAGCTAGCTCGAGAGCGCATGCGCAGTAGAGATGTGTGACGACTCTGATAAGACATAAAGCGCGTGCGCCGCTGAAAGTCAAACTGTCTAGCTAGGGATGAAGAAAAGGAGGACTTGTGGCACCTTAGAGACTAACAAATTTATTAGAGCATAAGCTTTCGTGAGCTACAGCTCACTTCATCGGATGCATCAAGGTGCCACAAGTACTCCTTTTCTTTTTGCGAATACAGACTAACACGGCTGCTACTCTGAAACCTAGCTAGGGATGCTGGCTTAGGGTCTCAAGAGCGCGCATACGTTAAAGAACTGTGTGCGTGCGGCCGGCCTCCGCGAGGAAGATCCTGATCGCGCACGCGCTGTGACAGGACTGAGCGCTCGCGTCACATGTGGTGTGAGGCGGAAGGCCCTAGAGCGCCTGTGCGGGGAGCTGTCTCCGCTCCGAGTGGGTAGGCGGCTTCTGCTGAGCTGTGGCTCGTGCCCTTCCCCAGCGCTGCGTGCCTCCCCCGCGCGTCCCATGAGGGAGCCCGTTTCGTGGGGGGAGGGGTCAGGGGTGCTGTTGTTTTCTGAGTCGCCGAGGCGGGAGGAGGGGCTTCGCGCGCGACTGAGGCGGTCCCGCTGTGGGAGCGCTTGGGTGACCTAGTCGCGGCCTTTGCTGCTCGGCCGCCTCTCTGTCCCCGCCCTGCTCTGGGGCGCGGGAACGGGCTGCGCTGCCTCGCCGTCGCCCTCCGCTCCCCCGCCTGCTGTACAAGGTGCTGCGTGGCCGGCGACGTTCACGTGCAGCAGCCGCTGCCCTGCCTGCGTGTGTTCCTATGGCGCCATGAGGCCGGGGAGGTAACGCCTTGCGGGGCCGTTGGGCTCCATTGCAGGCAGAGACCGGTAATCCGTATCCTCCTTTCTGTCTGTAAACTGCTCCCTCCCCTGACCCAGAGTTTGGCCATGCCCAGCTTGTGCCCACACTCAACATGCAAGGCAGCAGTTCTCAGACCCTTCATAGAATATCAGGTTGGAAGGGACGCAGAGGTCATCTAGTCCAACCCCCCTGCTCAAAGCAGGACAAAGCCCCAATTTTTGGCCTAGTTCCTTAAATGGTCCCCTCAAGGATTGAACTCACAACGCTGGGTTTAGCAGGCCAATGCTCAAACCACTGAGGTATCCCTGCCCCCGATCTAGCTCGAGCTCCTCCCCTCCTGGACAGCAGTCCTCCCAGGCCTGATTAATTATATGGCACCCCTGTGGTAACTGTGGAATTGATAACACTGAAAAGTCAGAGTAGGAAAATAAACTACATTCAAAAGCCTCTAAATACACAGTAACAGGTGGAAACAGCGAAGAGATTTACAGTATGTGACCAGCCTGCTGTCTGCTGATGCTCATTTGCTTTAATATGAGACCTACTCATACACAATATGAACACTATGGCTGGGGCCTGTCTACGCTTAAAACACTAATGGGGCACAGCTGGGCTTCTCTGAAGACCAGGGGTGTGCACAGTAATTTAAATTTGACAGCTTTTGGGTGGGCATGTTCTGTGCCTCGCCACAGCCTGGGCTGGAGGAGTTGTCAGTTTCCATCGTGGCCCAGGGAGTTGGGGGAGCTCTGTGACCTGCTATGGCTCAGGGGCCCAGAGGTGCTTGCTCTCCCTGCTATGGCCCCACAGTTGGAGGAATTCTGTGCCTCCACTGATTAGTGGGGGCCCCCAGCCCCTGCTTGTCCCCCCTTGTGCACGCTCCTGGTGAAGACTCTACCTGTGCCAACGGGCGTGCTTCTCCCATTGGTGTAGGCAACCTACCTCTCCGAAAGGCTGTAGCTAGGTTGACAGAAGAATTCTCCTGTCCACCTAATGCTGTCTAAAGCAGAGGTTAGGTCAGTTCAGAGGTGTGTATGGATTTTTCATACCCCTGTACAACATAGTTATACTGACCTAGTTTCCTAATAAATTTGTCAGTCTCTAAGGTGCCAAAAGTACTCCTTTTCTTTTTGCAGATACAGACTAACACGGCTGCTACTCTGAAACCTAGTTTCCTAATGTAGACCAAATCTAAGTCTCTGTAACTTTAGCTGCAATAGTTATGCAAGGGTTCATAAAAAAGCTAAACCCAACAGTTACTTCAACTTTTTGTTGAGGGGAGCAAGGAGGTCTTAGCACAGTCAGCTGAATTATTTAGGAGTAATTAAATTAATTGGAGAATAGACACCTTAATGCAGGGGTGGCCAACCTGAGCTTGAGAAGAAGCCAGAATTTAACAATGTACATTGCCAAAGAGCCTCAGTAATATGTCAGCAGCCCCCCCATCAGCTCCCCCACCCTGCTCTGAGCAAATCCCTCCCACCCACCAGCAGCCCTGCTGATCAGCACCTCCTCCTCCTTCCCTGCATCTCCTAATCAGCTGTTTTGTGGTGTGCAGAAGGCTCTGGGGGGGAGAAGAGAGAAGCAAGGGCACTGCAGGCTCAGGGGAGGTGGTGGGAAGGGGTGGGGTGGAGTGGGGGCAGGGCCTGTGGCAGAGCCAGGGGTTGAGCAGTGAGCACCCCGGCACATTGGAAAGCTGGTGCCTGTAGCTCCAGCCCCAGAGTTGGTGCCTATACAAGGAGCTGCATATTAACTTCTGAAGAGCCACAGGTTGGCCAGCCTTGCCTTAATGTTACTGAAATTTTTGTAAGGGTCTGAGTGGCCTACATCTCAAGTTTTTCCTTTGGTTAGGTCTACATGTAAAACTTCGGTCCACCTATCTGCGTTACTGAGGGGTGTAAAAAATTCACACCCCTGAGACATGGTTAAGGTGATCTAAGCCCCAATGTAGACCCTGCTAGGTGAATGGAACAATTTATAGTTGCGGTGCTGCTGTAGCGCATATGTACCCTGTATTCATCTACAGCCCAGACATGCCAACCCTGTGAAAAAAATGCAGAAATTGGGCTTGTTTTTGGCTTAATTGGCTTGTGAGTTGCTTGTTGGCTAGTTTTTGGCTTGTTGGGCTTGTAGCTTTTTGCTTTTTTTTTTTTTTTTTTAAATTGGCTCCCGGCAAGGCGGGGCAAGCAGGGGTAAGGAGGGGAGAGAGTCAGGGGTGCACAGTGGGCCCACCACAGTCCCACACTTCATGCCAGAGGGATCTGGTCACAGTGTTGCAGTTCTTAGGGATTGGCTTGTTTTGGCCTTGTTTTGAAATGGGATTGATTTTTGGCTTACTGTGAAAGTTGGGGTGCTTATTTACCATGTGAAAATTGAAAACTGCTACAGCCTTAGGCGATTTTTCTTCCATTGAAAGTGCTTCAAGTTGGACCCTTAACTAGGTGGTATGATTTTTTTTTAAGACATTTGCGGCTCCCAGCACTAAAAAATAGACCACTTCTTTAGGTGTCTAACTTTATGCACCCGGGGCTAGAGCTGGTGACTTAGGCATTGCAACACTCAGAGTTGTAGTACTTTGCTACTTAGTGAAATCCATTGTCCTGAATTAAGCACCCAGGCTCTTGATATAATGCATGGGGAGAGAGGCCTCTAAAAAAGTTTTCCACTAAAGTCAGCAAGCTAAGCAGGGAGCTGCTTCAGCCAGACAATAGGAAATGGTGAGAAAAGGGTTGGGACCTCAGCTCTGCCCATCAGAGGGGATTAGACATCTATTTCCACCTGGATTCATAATCATGAAACCTCCCCTGGAGCTAGGTGCCTGAACTGTTTTTTATTTTTCAAGAAATACCAGAAGAGGTTGTGGTGCTTCCTCATAACTTTTAGCTCAGTGGTTAGAGCACTCACCTGGAATTTGGGAGGCCTATATTCCTCCCTATTCCAGTGCATATTTAATTATTTATACACAGTGGAATAGTTTAACAGGAGAGATTGAGAGATGCCTCCCCAGAATATTCAATAGCCCAGTGGTTAGAGCACACTTCTGAGAAGCGGGAGACCCAAGGGCAAATCCCTGCTCCACATTAGGCATAGGGGGAAATTGAACCTGATTCTTCTACATCCCAGGTGAGTGCTGTAACTACTAGATTTACAAAAAAAAGTGTGTGTGTGGGGGGAGGTGGCACATCCTGCCCTCGCTATTTTGTGTGAGGTTAGGTTATACTCTGAGTGCCAACCATATTGGGTTCTACAGGTAAGATGGGTAGGGAAAGGGCCAGTTTGAGGACTTCCACTGAGGCTTAGGCTTGAGGTTGGTACCTGGACTGAGGTGGTTGTACAGTAACTCCTCACTTAACGTTGTAGTTATGTTCTTGAAAAATGTGACTTTAAGTGAAACGATGTTAAGCGAATCCAGTTTCCCCATAAGAATGAATGTAAATGTGAGAGTTAGGTTCCAGGGAAATTTTTTTTTGCCATACAATACAGTACTATAATTGGGAGGTGTCCCCGCCTTACCCCACATAGGCACAGCCCACTGGCACTGGAGACAATGAGGCAGGCAAGGAGGCTGAAGGTGCTGTAGGCTAGGAGAAGCACGTTGCGCAGCAGAAGCAGTGGTAACTTCCCCTACTCTGCAAGTATCAGGGGCAGGGGCTCAACCCTTGGCCTGCCCACTCCACCCCTTTATTCCGCACACTGCGTCTTAGCTCCTCCCCTGCCTCCTGAACACCACAAGCCAGCTGATTGCTGCGGGCAGAAGGGAGGGGGGAGGCTGTGCGCCGAGTCCTCACTCCTCCCCCCTCTCTCCTGCCCGCGGCAATCAGCTGGCTTGCAGCTTTCAGGGGGCAGGAGGGAGGGGGGAGGAGCAAGGACTCCCCCCTCCTTCTCCTGCCCGCAACAATCAGCTGGTTTGCGGCGTTTGGGAGGGAGGGGGAGCCTGCACACTGAGTCCTTGCTCCTCCCCCCTCCCTCCTGAACACTGCAAGCCAGCTGATTGCCACAGGCAGGAGGCAGGGGAAAGATGCTGATCCACGGGGTCTGCCGGTGGGCGGAAGGTGCTGTGGGGAGGCTGCCAGCTGTGGACAAATTAGGCAGCCAAACAACATTATAGCGAAGCATTGCACAACTTTAAATGGAGCATGTTCTGTAATTGAGCAGGGACGTAAGATTGAAACAACATTAAGCGAGAGGACGTTAAGTGGGGAGTTACTGTACTCTTGTTCACTGGCAGAATCTTTGGCACCTGCAGAGTTAGATGGCAGTTGAGCAGGGATTTTGAGGATCTCAGTTTTCAGAGTAGCAGCCGTGTTAGTCTGTATTCGCAAAAAGAAAAGGAGTACTTGTGGCACCTTAGAGACTAACAAATTTATTAGAGCATAAGCTTTCAAATGCATCCGATGAAGTGAGCTGTAGCTCACGAAAGCTTATGCTCTAATAAATTTGTTAGTCTCTAAGGTGCTACAAGTACTCCTTTTCTTTTTGAGGATCTCAGTGGTGCCTAAATGTTGAACTTAGGCACTGAACTGCTATTTTAGGTGTCTAAATCCTTTTGTGGATGTAGACCTAAGTGTGGAGCATTTTGTCCTTCGGATTTACAGTTCTCCGCTGCATCGTGTTCAGAGATCTGCAGGATACAGCAGCCTATCTCATAATTTTTCTTCATAAATGCCTACTTTAGGAGGAGGAGTTCTTTTCACTTTGCATGGGCCTACAGATCAAGATAGTAGTTTTATGTGATATTCTAATGCTAGCAGATTATTGATAATGTCTTCGACTCTAAAAGCTGAGAATAAGTACTAGCTGGTTTTGCCAAACTATTTTGCCCTTATCTTGGTACCTACTAAATCTGTTCAAAATAAACTGAATTTTACTTTGGATTCTATTTTAATAGTGCCAGTAGCTATTGTTTTAAAAATTTAAAGATAGATTGGTTTTTAATCTTCAAATTATGGGCTTTTGCCTCATTCTCTATAAATCAGTTTTACTGGTTGAGAATTTGTGTTCCAAGCAGGTTGGCTTTCATATTATTGAGGCTTTTAGTTTTACTGCTGGTCTTTATCATTCCGGTGTATCACATTAAGGCTTGGTTAACACTTAAGTTTTGCTGTCACAGCTATGTTGGTTAACTGTGTGTGTGGGGGGGGAGGGCAGAAATGACACTTCTCACTGACATATTTATGCCAACAAAAGCCCTGTGTAGATGCAGTTATATTGGCAAAAAGTCCTTTTGTGGATTGGTGTAAGCTACACCAGCAAAAGAACTTTGGCAGAATAAGATGTGTGCATAGCAGTACTGGCAAACCCTTTCTAGTGTAGGCAAGACATCCGTTTCTGCTCCAGTTCTATATGATTAGTCTATTGAGTTTACTTAACCTACAAATTTGAATTTTGATTAGTTAAGTTAGACTGTTCTACAGAATTTCTGTTATCACAGTTTGCTGTGTTTCTGAAATATGGTATTAAGTCTTCAGTACCTATCTGGGCATTTTTGGATGATAAAAAACAGCTCAGTTCTTCTCTAACTTTTTAATTAGGAGCCTATCACAAACCACCTCATGATCTTCAACACATAAGAAATTAATTATGGGAAGAAATAACTGGTGCAAACACTATGGATGCAGTTTAGAAAGGCTGTGTGACAGTACTCATAAAAATACAAACTTCCTCTTTATAAACATCCTTCATTTTAGAAATGGAGGATCTAGCATTCGTTTAGAATTGTACAGTCTTGTCTTTTGTACTCTAAGATAATTAAATAAAATTTCAGATTCTTGGTAAAGAAAAACTGCTTAAATGGGCTTCTGTGTTCATTACAGCACACAGACCTAAAATATCATAGGCTAAGAGGTATTTGCTTCACAGTTGTCTTAGATATACTACTTGTTTTTTATCTTTGTTAGATTGCTTCACTCCCTCCCCCTTCTGAGGCTTCTTTACATAGTTTCAGGGGAAAGAGCCCAGGATTTGAAATCTTGTTTTCATTTCCTTTCACAAACATCTGTCATCCTGAGCCCTAAACAGAGCTGCTAGAGTGATTATTTGTGGTCTTTGCTGTCACATGTTAAGAGTGATTTTTGCTAGGGTGAGACTCCTTAACCCACCAAAAGAATTGTATCTGGAAGTGGTGAGGAGGGAGTTAGTCCTCCTGTGAAGACACTGAATTTTGCAATGGAGAAATTATAATCTAGGGAACTGGGTATTCAAACAGTGTAATGTGATAACCTCTTATTGAATGTTAATAGTGATAATTTGTCAATGAAATTGTTTTAATCCAGATTTAAGAATAAATGAAGATTTCTGGTTTTATTTTACAACAGAACAGACAAATACAATCTTGTTTACAAATGTATTTGGAAGAAATAAGATAGTCAGATGTATTAAAACAGATACAATCCAATTACGTTTACATGCTGATTTACATTATAGTAGTTATTTTTTGCTGTTTTTAATCTTTAATTCTAAAGTAAAGGCCTAATGATGAAAGTATAGTGTGTGTATATACATACACTATACAAATCTAAGTGCTAAAGTTGCAAAGTCAAGCATTTAAATTAGGAAATGCCAAATTTAAAGTTGCCTATGCAACTTTAATTTAGCCACCCTTGTGTATAGACTTTGATGAAGTCTTAGTATATAATCATATGCTATTTTTTCCACAGAACCCTACCCTCATTCAGTGCAGAGGAGAGACTATTCTCACTGAATGTGTTGCTGGTCGGAAATGTTCCAGCAAAAATAAATTCATTTACCTTCATGAAGGAAACATTGTAATTCAGTGTTTCCAAAACAAAATGCTTGATCCATTGAGAAATTTTGGCAAATTTGGGTTTGTTCCAGTGCGAAATGAACACAGATTTAAATTCTTATGAACCAAAAATTGTGAGTTTTGCCAGCTCTAGTAACTATTTAATTTTTTTTATCCTCATCATTCTTTAGGTGGTCCCATTTCTTATTTATTACATACCATTCAAGCTCTGTATTGAGTACAGAATTAGGCCATGTCTATACTAGCACTTATATCAGCAAAACTTTTGTCGCTAAGGGTTGTGAACCCCCTGCCCTGAGTGACATAAGTTTTGCTGGCACAAGCGCTTGTGTGCACAGTGCTATGTCAGTGGGAGACACTCTCCTGCCAACATAGATTCTGCCGCTCATTGAGCTGCTGTTATTATGTTGACAGGAGAGCTCTCTCCCATCAGCATAACGTGGCTACATGAGTGCTCTTACAGCATCAAAGCTGTATCGGTACAGTTGTGCCACTGTAAGCTTGTAATTGTAGACATGGCCTTAGTAATTTCCTCAAGGAGTCTTGTTGGGGCTCACTGTAGCATGAGCATTTCATAAACATAAAAGACATTCATTAAACACACCAGTGAACTGAAATGATGTTGTTATCCCCATTTTAGACATGTAGAACTTAGGCAACGAGATAAGAAAGGAAAAATTTTGGGTACCCAATTTGAGAAGCCATGACCTGACTTTTCATAATACTTAGCATTTAATAGCACTCTGAAGCATGGCTCCTACTGACTTCATTTGTAACTATAGGTGTTCACCACTTGTGCAAACTGGCCCAAGTTTTCTCAATTAGGATACCCAGAAAATGAGGAATACAGTTGCCAGCTGTGAAAATTCAGTTTGTGTGACTTGCCTAGCATCACCTGGGGACTCAGTTAGAGGCAGGGATAAAATCTAATTCTCATTGGTAGCATTCACTGCCTTAACCACAAGACCATCCTCTCTCTTTCTGCAGTTCCCTGCCTCATTTACTTCATACCTTTCAGCTTTTGCAACAAACGAGGCAAGGATCTTACAGACAACAGCCTTCTTTACTACACAACCCTGATTACCCTAAGTACGACCCATCCTGTGTATGAGGCAAGGGTCCTGTGGAAAAAATGTGGTCATGTAATTGAGGGCTATCCTAATACCTATATACAAGGAATACAAATTAATGTTGCATGGGCAACCATATTTCTTACTGCCAGTTTTTGCCAGTGGTTTTCAGAGATATTTACTGATAGCAGAGAAATAATGTAACTCAAGAATCTTGAGTTTCATTCTAAGTTTTGAAGATGAGTATGTTCAAGTGTGTGCTACAGACCCGCATGGCCCCACAGTATGCCAACATTTTTATGGCTGACTTAGAACAACGCTTCTTCAGCTCTCGTCTCCTAATGCCCCTACTCTACTTGCGCTACATTGATGACATCTTCATCATCTGGACCCATGGAAAAGAAGCCCTTGAGGAATTCCACCATGATTTCAACAATTTCCATCCCACCATCAACCTCAGCCTGGACCAGTCCACACAAGAGATCCACTTCCTGGACACTACGGTGCTAATAAGCGATGGTCACATAAACACCACCCTATATCGGAAACCTACTGGCCGCTATTCCTACCTACATGCCTCCAGCTTTCATCCAGACCACACCACACGATCCATTGTCTACAGCCAAGCTCTACGATATAACTGCATTTGCTCCAACCCCTCAGACAGAGACAAACACCTACAAGATCTCTATCATGCATTCTTACAACTACAATACCCACCTGCTGAAGTGAAGAAACAGATTGACAGAGCCAGAAGAGTACCCAGAAGTCACCTACTACAGGACAGGCCCAACAAAGAAAATAACAGAACGCCACTAGCCATCACCTTCAGCCCCCAACTAAAACCTCTCCAACGCTTCATCAAGGATCTACAACCTATCCTGAAGGACGACCCATCACTCTCACAGATCTTGGGAGACAGGCCAGTCCTTGCTTACAGACAGCCCCCCAACCTGAAGCAAATACTCACCAGCAACCACACAACAGAACCACTAACCCAGGAACCTATCCTTGCAACAAAGCCCATTGCCAACTCTGTCCACATATCTATTCAGGGGACACCATCATAGGGCCTAATCACATCAGCCACACTATCAGAGGCTCGTTCACCTGCGCATCTACCAATGTGATATATGCCATCATGTGCCAGCAATGCCCCTCTGCCATGTACATTGGTCAAACTGGACAGTCTCTACGTAAAAGAATGAATGGACACAAATCAGACGTCAAGAATTATAACATTCAAAAACCAGTTGGAGAACACTTCAGTCTCTCCGGTCACTCGGTTACAGACCTGAGGGTGGCTATCCTTCAACAAAAAAACTTCAAAACCAGACTCCAACGAGAGACTGCTGAATTGGAATTAATTTGCAAACTGGATACAATTAAGTTAGGCTTGAATAGAGACTGGGAATGGATGAGTCATTACACAAAGTAAAACTATTTCCCCATGTCATTTCTCCCCCCCACCCCACCCCCCACTGTTCCTCAGATATTCTTGTTAACTGCTGGAAATAGCCTACCTTGCTTGTCACCATGAAAGGTTTTCCTCCTTTCCCCCCCTTGCTGCTGGTGATGGCTCATCTTAAGTGATCACTCTCCTTACAGTTTGTATGATAAAACCCATTGTTTCATGTTCTCTGTGTGTGTATATCAATCTCCCCTCTGTTTTTTCCACCAAATGCATCCGATGAAGTGAGCTGTAGCTCACGAAAGCTTATGCTCAAATAAATGTTAGTCTCTAAGGTGCCACAAGTATTCCTTTTCTTTTTGCGAATACAGACTAACACAGCTGCTACTCTGAAAACAGACCCTTCTGTTTCTGTCCCCACTAGCCTCCCCTTTCTTCCTTGTTCTCCAGTGTCTCCTTTTCTCTGTTCCCCTGCTTCTATCCCACCCTGTTCCATCCCCCCTAGCCAGTTCCTGCGTCTTACCCCTCTGTATCTGAGTCAACTTGCTTTCTCCTCCTCCATACTGCCTCAGCATCAGCAGGGGAGTACTGGGAACACAGGAGACACATTCTGGCCTGGTCTAAACCTAAAAGTGAAGTTGACCTAGCCACGTTCTTCAGAGGTATGAAAAAGTGAAGCCAACCTAAGCAACATGAAGGCATCATTAGGTTGACACTAAATTTTTGAGTCAACCTAGGTACCACATCTCAAGGGGGTGAATTTACTACAGTGATGGGAGAAACCCCTCTGTCACTCTAACATGTCTATGTTAAAGTGGTGTCACTGAAGCTGTGCTGCTTCAGTGCTTCTAATGTAAGACTTACCTTCCCCATTCTTAGTTTCATCACTGAGCACAATAATGGCTTGGCAGTCAGAAAAAGTGCAAAAAACATCTGCTTCATCCCAGAGCTGAGCAGTGCTCAGTAGAAATGGAATGTTCACAGCATTTGGCTGCCAGCCTTTAACAAACCTCTACTGAGAATATGCAAACTGTGATTTGTATAGGTTTACAATTCAGAAGTTTGAGTTGATTTTCACAGGGGCAGTATAAAGGAACCTCTCTGGCCACAGGGTGATCCTCCTCCACATTTCAAATCCTTGCTCCAAAGCATGGATATGCTAGAGCTTCTCAATTAAATAGTTGTAAGAATTTTAATCCTCATCAAAACAATTTATTTTCCTCTAGTTCACAGAAACAGCTGAACCATTTTTGCTCTAATGTAAAAATAAAGAAAAAGAGGGGAGGGAACTTGTATTAACACTGTTTTATCATATACCACCACTACAAAATATTAAACTGGACAAGCAACTTTTAGCTTCCTCTTTAAAAAGAAAAAACTAATCTTTAGGAAGTGTATAAATAGGCAGTTAAGATTACCCAAACAGCATCAGTCGTGCCCTTGTACTACATTAAAGGATCCTATCCAGCATACCTTTAAACTTACTTTGTAAGATGTGGTCTAGGTCAGTCGCTTTGGGGGAGAAGGCAAAGAATGATCTTGTGGTTAGAGCTCAGCTTAATCTTGTGCCCTGAGTTCCATTCCTGGTACTGTCATAGGGCTTTCTTTGTGGCTTTGGTCAAGTCACTTGACCTCTGTTCATCATTTTCTCTGTCTGAAAAATAGTAATTATTCCTTGCTTCTCAGGCGTGTTGGGAGACTTAAGTTCATTCACATTTGTGAGGTATTCAGGAATTGCCATGCTGAGTGCCAAATAAATGCTTGTAAATAAATACAAGAAAAAATAAATGCATTTTGAAAGTTTAATGAGTTTTCAAAAATGAGCAGTTATCTCAAAACTGGAAAAGATAATTAGTTTGGTAAAGCTTGCATATAGATTGTGATAAATGTGAGGCACAACATGTTTTTATACATACATGTGTCTTCAATCCTACATGTGATTTTTCACCACTACACTATCTTCTGTTCTCACCAAGTAACTTCTGTAATTCAGGGCTTGGTATTTAAGTATCTGTAAATACTGTAAACAAGATAGTTATAATTTATATGTCTAGCAATACTTTCAGATTCAGAGGAAGATGTACCTTTGGTGATCAGCATAGAACAATTTTCCTCTGTGTGCTTTTCGATTATGGAGTGGTTCTGTGTGTTTGCTACTTTGCAGACAGACTGAATTTCCCACATAATATAGGCTAACTTCATAGGTTTCATTAAAACATGATTTACTGGAAGTAGAGAAAGTTATATCAAAACAATACAATGGTATGAATGTCTATGTAGCCTTAACTTGGTAAAGTTAATCTAAACAGGGTCTGATGTATAGGTAAGAAGTGATAAATGTGAAAATTACCTGCTTGCAACTTTATGGTACTGTGTCAGTCACTTGAGTGCTACTCGGCTAAGCTGCAGCAATGCCCCCTTGTCTTAGGCAGATGTCCCCTATAGACAGAACTTTCTTCTCTATATCAAATATAAATTGTTGACAGATGAAGGTTAATCTGTCACAGAAGCTAGGAGCCATGTTGATTTGCCATGAAAACAGAGATGCAATATATTTTTCACTAGATAGTCATATTCAGTCACGTGTAGGATTATGAAAAAGAGAGCCTAGTAAACTGTGGTGTTAATTTTGGTGGTCACTGATAAAGTGACCCTGTGTTTCACTCTGTGGCTGCGGTAATATATTGTTTCTGGTTGGTGTTGAGACAGGGGAAGAATTAAGGTTGCTTTGATGACTAATGGTTTGTCTACATGGTGGTTTTAAACCAGATCACATTGAATTTATCTGGTTTGAAAATGCTTGTATACACATGACCCAATCCATCATTGAGCATTAACACTGTATTTTTCTGGAGTACTCTTACAAAGTGGACTTGGTTTGCTTCAGATTGAATTAGTTTGGTCTGTTGTTTGTGTGGATATAATTGCTGTGCATCACTTTTTGCATGCTGTAGTGATCTGATCAATGAAATTATTTTTAATTGTTCACTTTATTAATGACAGGTTTCAGAGTAGCAGCCGTGTTAGTCTGTATTCGCAAAAAGAAAAGGAGTACCCGTGGCACCTTAGAGACTAACAAATTTATTAGAGCATAAGCTTTCGTGAGCTACAGCTCACTTCATCGGATGCATTTGGTGGAAAAAGCAGAGGAGAGATTTATATACACACACACAGAGAACATGAAACAATGGGTTTATCATACACACTGTAAGGAGAGTGATCACTTAAGATAAGCCATCACCAGCAGCAGGGGGGGGAAAGGAGGAAAACCTTTCATGGTGACAAGCAAGGTAGGCTAATTCCAGCAGTTAACAAGAATATCAGAGGAACAGTGGGGGGGGTGGGTGGGAGGGAGAAATACCATGGGGAAATAGTTTTACTTTGTGTAATGACTCATCCATTCCCAGTCTCTATTCAAGCCTAAGTTAATTGTATCCAGTTTGCAAATTAATTCCAATTCAGCAGTCTCTCGTTGGAGTCTGTTTTTGAAGCTTTTTTGTTGAAGTATAGCCACTCTTAGGTCTGTAATCGAGTGACCAGAGAGATTGAAGTGTTCTCCAACTGGTTTTTGAATGTTATAATTCTTGACGTCTGATTTGTGTCCATTCATTCTTTTACGTAGAGACTGTCCAGTTTGGCCAATGTTCATGGCAGAGGGGCATTGCTGGCACATGATGGCATATATCACATTGGTAGATGCGCAGGTGAACGAGCCTCTGATAGTGTGGCTGATGTGATTAGGCCCTATGATGGTATCCCCTGAATAGATATGTGGACAGAGTTGGCAACGGGCTTTGTTGCAAGGATAGGTTCCTGGGTTAGTGGTTCTGTTGTGTGGTGTGTGGTTGCTGGTGAGTATTTGCTTCAGATTGGGGGGCTGTCTGTAAGCAAGGACTGGTCTGTCTCCCAAGATCTGTGAGAGTGATGGGTCGTCCTTCAGGATAGGTTGTAGATCCTTGATGATGCGTTGGAGAGGTTTTAGTTGGGGGCTAAAGGTGATGGCTAGTGGCGTTCTGTTGTTTTCTTTGTTGGGCCTGTCCTGTAGTAGGTGACTTCTGGGTACTCTTCTGGCTCTGTCAATCTGTTTCTTCACTTCAGCAGGTGGGTATTGTAGTTGTAGGAATGCATGATAGAGATCTTGTAGGTGTTTGTCTCTGTCTGAGGGGTTGGAGCAAATGCGGTTATATCGTAGCGCTTGGCTGTAGACAATGGATCGAGTGGTATGATCTGGATGAAAGCTAGAGGCATGTAGGTAGGAATAGCGGTCAGTAGGTTTCCGATATAGGGTGGTGTTTATGTGACCATCGCTTATTAGCACCGTAGTGTCCAGGAAGTGGATCTCTTGTGTGGACTGGTCCAGGCTGAGGTTGATGGTGGGATGGAAATTGTTGAAATCATGGTGGAATTCCTCAAGGGCTTCTTTTCCATGGGTCCAGATGATGAAGATGTCATCAATGTAGCGCAAATAGAGTAGGGGCATTAGGGGACGAGAGCTGAGGAAGCGTTGTTCTAAGTCAGCCATAAAAATGTTCCTGTATGCCCTCCCCACTCTGATGTCAAGTTCCCAGGACAACTCTACTCCTCCAAGTTTAAAAGCTGTCACGGAGCCAGCTGTCGCCCACTTGCTCCTAATCCCAGTCTATCAGCATTCTTGTGATACAAATGCAATAACATACTGGAAACCCCACAGCATGCCTTGTGCAGCTGCTTGGAGCCTTGCTGACCCCCTGGATCTCATTGCCATCTGGGAGAAGTATCTTTTCAGGAAGCTCTTGTGGCCAGTCTATGGACATTCAAAAGCAGGTGTCCGTGAGTGGTCACGATCGGGATATTGACCAGTGCTAGATAAAGAACAAGCAGCTCAGGAGAAAATACATTGAAACAAGGGACAAAGGAGACAGTCCAGCAGGGTACGTGTGACCTGTCAGGTTTTTGATGACTTGGACAGTAGTCTACACAATTATAGCACAACCTACCCCAGGCACAATTTTGAGCCTTCTACCCTCACTTCACCCTCACCTGAGGCCAACTGGCAAAATCCATCAGGGTCTGAGCAGGAGGATCCCAGAGAGGAGCTGTCCTCTGACAACCAGGGTCTTTTTTGGACTCAGGACCCTGATGACGGTCAGCTGGAAAGCCAGCCCTAGACTAGCCCTACTGTATCTGACCTTGATTTCTGCACTGCATCAGCTGAGCCAAGTCCCAGTGAGAAACAGGCCAGGATCATAGAGGCAGATTCCCTGGAAGGAACGTCAACATGTTAGTATCTATCTTTATAATTCATTATTTATTATTATTGTGCAATACTGGCATTGTAGCTTCAGTTCTGGTACCCCAGTTCCCTCTAAGCTGCACGGGTGCACAGCTGCTTATTAGGCTGTGCAGGAGCTCAGGGCTGCGGCGGAGAGAGATGCCATGGAGCTGCTGCAGCGGGTGGGGAGAGGCACCCCCCTGCCAGCCCCAGAACGGACCTGCTGCGACTGGGAGAGGCGTCCCTCTCTGCCGGCCCCAGCACGGACCTGTCTCAAACTTGCCGCAGCCAGGAGAGAAGAGCCCATCTCTTGGCCCAGGCCTGCCAGAGCTGCTGGGGAGAGGCACCTTTTCCCGGCCCCGAGCTGCTGTGGCGAGAGAGGGATGGGGGAAGTTTTCTCTCCTCACTGCAGCCCCGGGACAGCCTGCACTCCAATCCCCTCATCCCCAGCTCCACCCCAGGGCCTTCACCCCTAGATGGAGCCCTCACTCCTTGCATACAACCCTCTGCCCGAGCCCCCTTGCGCATGCCAAACTCCTCATCCCCAGACCCACCCCAGAACCCTCACCTCCCCCCGCACCCTAATCCTGAGCCCCCTCCCACACGCCGAACCCCTCGGCCCCACCTCCACCACATGAATTTTGTTATGTGCACCAATATGAAGGTGATGTCACACATCACCTCCATATTGGTGCACATAACAAAATTCATTCCACACATGGATGTAAAAAATTAGAGGAAACACTGTGCCACCTGCCATTGTAGGTGGATGTGAGCAAGGAGCCCTTCAGAGTATCCAGCCCCCACCTCCCTCCCTCAACCCATGCTGTCCAGCTCCACCTGTCCCCTGCATGTGTTCAAAATGGCAGCTATTTCACCTGGCAATCAGCCTCTGTGACTTGCTAACACCACAGCTATCAAATTGTTTACAGGTATATGGTGTGGAGAGCAATTTTGCCCTGCTGGCTGTTTTCCATCATCTGTCCTGAGAGGTGAAATACCCCCTCCCCCTTTCTGCTGTCTCAAAATGGGGACTGCCATCATGGTGCAGCTGCAGTCTTACACCACACCACCACCATCTCCTCCAACAGATTCAAATAACAAAAGCATTAATTTGGGCAAAAGTCAATGCTTTACTGAGACAGTGGTTTTGGGAGAAGTTTAGTTAGTGTTCATAATGTTTGGTTAGTGAGAGAGAAATTCATATTACATATCTGGGTAAAGGTGTAAACAATACTACTCCCTGCTGAGATATAAATGCCCTGTGACATGAATTCAAGCTGACAATCATTACAGACTGGCCATGGTAGCATTTTTTATATAGCTACATGTGATTAGCTCCCGGAGGCTCTTCCCAGTCTTCGGAGAATCTCTCAGATGGTAAGTGATCTATATGTGAGGAGGAGGGTGCTGGGTGCATGGTGATTTCTGTTTATGCTGTTTGGGGGTGAAGGGGTTGGAGTTAAGTGGTGTTTTACCCATGAAAGCTTATGCCCAAATAAATCTGTTAGTCTTTAAGGTGCCACCAGACTCCTAATCATTACAGAACTCTGTCTGTTTTTCTCTGCACTTTCTCCATGTTTGCAAGGGAGATACAGCAGAACTGAAGATTGAGGATTTGCTCCATTTGTTTTGTTTTGCACATGATAGTGCATGGCCGTGCGCCCCCTCTTCAGTATAGCTTGCAAGGCCCTCCCGCATATGTCTAGAGGGCCTATTCTGGTGAAAAACTTCAGTGTATCTTGCTTGTCTGCCTCTTGCCTTTTTGAATAAAACCATTCTGTACTTCCTAGTCACTCACCTCAGCACAACATTGAGAGCCTAAAGGGGATGTAGAGGGGATTACTATCCAGTTCATCCCCATGCCCTGCCATAAATCCCCTTTAACTCCTCGTACCATAAAGTGCTTCTAGTGCACAAACAAAATGGGAACTTAACTCCAACCCCTTCACCCTCAAACAGCATATACAGAAATCCCAATGCACCCAGCACCCTCCTCCTCACATGTAGATCATTTACCATCTGAGAGATTCTCCGAAGACTGGGAAGAGTCTCAGAGAGCTAATCACATGTAGCTATATAAAAAAATGTTACCATGGCCAGTCTGGAATATGAACAGTTATTTTTTTCAAACTCCCACAGCACCTGCAATGGCCAGACTCTCAAGGACAGGGTCTCTATGTGTTGCTGAGAGGCTGGCTAACCTGAGGAGGAGTGGGGGAAGACTTGGGATGAGAAGTTTTCAGAACTCATGGCAGAGTCCCAGAGGAAAACCAGTTTGAGAAGTGGAAGCTCTATATGAGGACCCAGAGGGAGAAAGAAATGCAGTTCTCCCAAGAGATTGTGGCATTGGCCATGGACAGCATGAAAAAAAGACAGGGAACTGTAGTGGTAACTCGTGGATGCCATTTTCAGCCAGAATATGCTATCCTCCAAAACACGCCCTTGTTTGGCCAGCAGGTCCTGTAATCCTGGACACAGCTGAGTCCATCAGCATATAGGCGGTACTGGGACCAGCAGCAACTCCTTCCCACCAAACTACCCCCATCAGTGCTCCTGATGCTATTCTCCTCTCAGAACCAACCTCTGGGCACCAAGAACTCTATACCTGAAAACCCAGCTCTTTTGATCCCTGCAATGCCCCTGAAATCTTTCAGCCACAACACTCCACTGAAGAACCCTTGTGGAGAAGAAGATCCAGATGGAAGTCATATACACATCTGTAACTTTAACTCCATTCCTCCCCAGTTTTTTTCTATTTGCAGTGTTCTTACTGTTGCACTTTCAGTTCTGTTTGTATTGTTGCTCTGATTAAAGGTTGGCTTATAGTTGGTTTAATTAGTAGATTGTTTAAATTTATTTGCAAAATGTATATTTTTCCATTGGTTTCATAAAACCTTTATTTTGCGTTTATCGTTCTTTATAATAAAAACAGCTTGCAATGCATCTGTGATGAGTCATCATTGCATTTAACTGAAATTTCTTTAAATAAAGCTGAAATAATTCCTAGGCTTTTACAAAAGTTTCACTTCCATCACCCAAACACAGCACCCCAGTGCTCGCAGTGTATCTTTCCCAACTCTCTCCTCCATATGCTAACATGCTCAGGCATAAGACTCAAAATACAAATGATAAGCATCCCCGTCAGCATTCCCCTAGGTGTTAGTATTTTCTGTGGAATGCCTAGCTGGCTGCTTGAACCTCCAAGCAAGTCTCCATACCTCTGCCTCCCATCCACCAAGAACACTTTCTCTCCCAGAACTTAATAGGTGTTCACTCCCTGCACTCTAACACTCCCCATTAACACATTTTTTTCCTTGGGGACTTCTTTAGTTCCTCATCCCCAGAATTGCTCAGTGACTGGAGTCTACTTGGATTATACTAACTGGACTGGGAGAGGACAATGAGAGTGGACCGGGGAGAGGAATGTGTTCATAATAGATACAGTTCAGCAAACTAGTTACGGATGTGCCTAACTCAAGTCCCATTTGACTTCATTGGAACTATTAATATGCTTAGTTAGGCACATGCTTAAGAAGTTTGCTGACTCAAGAACAAAGTGCTGCATAACTGGAAGGTCCCTGCTATGTAATTTAAGTATAACATGCCACACAGAATGTGGGGCTTGGCTTTGAATAGCGCATTCCTAGCGAATCTCATTGGGAAAATTCTCGTTGATCTTTACTGATGTCATATATGATGTCTCCTGGATCCATTTTGGCTCTGATGCTATTCAACCTTATATGATGGTTGCTTACCTGCCTGCTGGAGGTTGCTCACCACGACCTCCTTTCCACCAGGAAGACAAAAGGAGACCAGTGCAGCCCCTGTAGGGAGAGGGTATGGTCATATTGTCCATATTCAGTGCATCCCTTGTCATCATATATGCTAAGGACAACTGAGTAAACTAAAAGCTCTTCCCCATGCAGAAGCATGGCCACTCTCCAAGGTAAATTTTCCTTTAAAACAAGGGATCCAGTTGGTATGGGGAGATAATTTACAGCTTCCTTTTACAGTTTGGATGAATCTAGCCTAACAGGGTAAGGCGCATAAGGAGTGAAAATTCTGTCATTATGGGTCCTTGGAACATTCCACAATCCTGATGAAGTTCTGAAGACTTACCAGTGCTGATAGACAAATTGCCTAGTGTTAGCTAAATAAGAATGAAACCACTGAACACGAGAACAAAAGCCAAGTATATTTGCTATATTTCACTAATAAATAGTGGTTGGTCAGCCATTTCAGAATCTTTACTCAGCGCAGAGGCCTAACATAAAATTTAATAAAGATCACGTATAACTTTAAGCACGGTTGAATTGGTGAAATGGTTATCTCTAGGGCCCTACCAAATTCATGGCTGTGAAAAACGCATCACAAACCGTAAAATCAGGTCTCCCACTGTGAAATCTGGTCTTTTGTGTACTTTTACCCTTTCCAATACAGATTTCACAAGGGAGACAAGCGTTTCTCAAATTAGGGGTCCCGACTCAAAAGGCGGTTGTGGGGGGATTGCAAGGTGTCAGGGTTCCTTCTCCACTCTGAACTCTAGGGTACAGATGTGGGGACCCGAATGAAAGACCCCCCAAGCTTATTCTTACCACCTTAGGTTAAAAACTTCCCCAAGGTACAAACTTTGCTTTGTCCTTGAACAGTATACTGTCACTACCAGGCGTTTTAAACAAAGAACAGGGAAAGAGACCACTTGGAGACGTCTTCCCACAAAATAGCCCCCCAAGCCCTACACCCCCTTTCCTGGGGAAGGCTTGATAATAATCCTTACCAATTTGTACAGGTGAACCCATACCTAAACCCTTGTATCTTAAGAACAATGAAAAGTCAATCAGGTTCTTAAAAGAAGAATTTTAATTAAAGAAAAGGTAAAAGAATCATTTACAATACCGTGACTTTTCAGATTTAAGTATCTGAAATGAAATTATTTTTAAATTCCTATGACCATGAAATGGACCAAAATGCACCATGAATTTGGTAGGGCCCTAGTTATCTCTAAACAATTAAGATTTTTCTTGTATCAAAAATGTTATGACTTATGAATTTACTTATTTCTCGATCATTTTAGATTTCAGTGGAAATAATGAAATTGATTAATAATTTATTAATGTAGATTTCCCTTTCTGCCCCATAGGAAGTGGGACTGTGAGTATTAATGCATTACATGTTTATATGGTGAAGTTTACTAAATACAGTTTAATCCTTGAAAATGATAAATACAGATCAGACCATATAATTTGGTTTGGAAAACATTTGTTTTAAATTTGTGTCCAAAGTGTGCTAATTCTGGATTTGTATTTCAGGTTTTTTGCTGTTTGTTTGTTAATCTAGTCATTTGAAAACACAGGTAATACTTGATTTAGAAAATAAAGTCTAGGCATTCAAATGTGTTGCACTGTTAAGCTCAAGTACTGCAAGTTCTTTCTTTGCCATCTTCTAGTTTTTCCTCTCCTAACTAGTTGCAGTGCAATACCATATGCTAAAAATACTATTATGAAAGCTAAAAGGCTGAGGAACTGTGTCAGAGAGATAAGCAAGGAACTGTGGCTTTCACAAGGGAGTGTCAGTTACCTTAAACTGAGTATATATGGCTGATAATGCTTTGTACTTTTGGTAGACTACTTAGTTCAGACATGCTTTTTAGTGCAGATAATCTTTTGGGTAGTGCAGTCCCAAATTCCAAGTAATAGTTTTTAAAAAATAATAATCTAGGAGAAAAAAACCTCCTCAAAGCTATATATTTATGGAATATAGACACACCCCTAGAACCCTAACCTGGGGTATTCTATCTGCTACCCAAGATCCATAAACCTGGAAATCCTGGACGCCCCATCATCTCAGGCATTGGCACCCTGACAGCAGGATTGTCTGGTAGACTCCCTCCTCAGGCCCTACGTTACCAGCACTCCCAGCTATCTTCGAGACACCACTGACTTCCTGAGGAAACTACAGTCCATTGGTGATCTTCCTAAAAACACCATCCTGGCCACTATGGATGTAGAAGCCCTCTACACCAACATTCCACACAAAGATGGACTACAAACCGTCAGAAACAGTATTCCCGATACTGTCATGGCTAACCTGGTGGCTAAACTTTGTGACTTTGTCCTCACCCATAACTATTTCACATTTGGGGACAATGTATACCTTCAAATCAGCGGTACTGCGATGGGTACTCGCATGGCCCCACAGTATGCCAACATTTTTATGGCTGACTTAGAACAACGCTTCCTCAGCTCTCGTCTCCTAATGCCCCTACTCTACTTGCGCTACATTGATGACATCTTCATCATCTGGACCCATGGAAAAGAAGCCCTTGAGGAATTCCACCATGATTTCAACAATTTCCATCCCACCATCAACCTCAGCCTGGACCAGTCCACACAAGAGATCCACTTCCTGGACACTACGGTGCTAATAAGCGATGGTCACATAAACACCACCCTATATCGGAAACCTACTGACCGCTATTCCTATCTACATGCCTCTAGCTTTCATCCAGATCATACCACACGATCCATTGTCTACAGCCAAGCTCTACGATATAACTGCATTTGCTCCAACCCCTCAGACAGAGACAAACACCTACAAGATCTCTATCATGCATTCCTACAACTACAATACCCACCTGCTGAAGTGAAGAAACAGATTGACAGAGCCAGAAGAGTACCCAGAAGTCACCTACTAGAGGACAGGCCCAACAAAGAAAACAACGGAACGCCACTAGCCATCACCTTCAGCCCCCAACTAAAACCTCTCCAATGCATCATCAAGGATCTACAACCTATCCTGAAGGACGACCCATCACTCTCACAGACCTTGGGAGACAGGCTAGTCCTTGCTTACAGACAGCCTCCCAATCTGAAGCAAATACTCACCGGCAACCACACAACAGAACCACTAACCCAGGAACCTATCCTTGCAACAAAGCCTGTTGCCAACTCTGTCCACATATCTATTCAGGGGACACCATCATAGGGCCTAATCACATCAGCCACACTATCAGAGGCTCGTTCACCTGCGCATCTACCAGTGTGATATGTGCCAGCAATGCCCCTCTGCCATGTACATTGGTCAAACTGGACAGTCTCTACGTAAAAGAATGAATGGACACAAATCAGACGTCAAGAATTATAACATTCAAAAACCAGTCGGAGAACACTTCAATCTCTCTGGTCACTCGATTACAGACCTAAGAGTGGCTATCCTTCAACAAAAAAGCTTCAAAAACAGACTCCAACGAGAGACTGCTGAATTGGAATTAATTTGCAAACTGGATACAATTAACTTAGGCTTGAATAGAGACTGGGAATGGATGAGTCATTACACAAAGTAAAACTATTTCCCCATGTCATTTCTCCCCCCCACTCCACCCCCCACGGTTCCTCAGATATTCTTGTTAACTGCTGGAAATAGCCTACCTTGCTTGTCACCATGAAAGGTTTCTCCCCCCCCCTCCGCTGCTGGTGATGGCTTATCTTAAGTGATCACTCTCCTTACAGTGTGTATGATAAACCCATTGTTTCATGTTCTCTGTGTGTGTATATCAATCTCCCCTCTGTTTTTTCCACCAAATGCATCCGATGAAGTGAGCTGTAGCTCACGAAAGCTTATGCTCTCATAAATTTGTTAGTCTCTAAGGTGCCACAAGTACTCCTTTTCTTCATTCAAAATGTTGTACTTCTGTTTCCTTAACAAAGGTCAGGAACGATACAAAGAAGTTATTTTGGAAATAGATAGCAAAAAAGGAGAAATCCTCTCCCTGTCCCACAAGTAGTCATGATGCAGAGGAGAAAGACAGTGGTTAGCTTACTTTATGGTCTCAAAACATAGCTGGCAAAAAAATTTCCCCAAAGAACAATTTTAATAAAGCATGTCAAGGGTATGTGCATGTAAAACTCTGGTGAATTTTAGATTACTGTGAAGTACTTACGTGTGTGTGTGTGTCTGCCACTGCCCTCTACCAGCTAGAATTAAAACTGCTGAGTTGTGTGTCATGTGCCTTATACTTCTAACAGCTAAGGGATTTTCTCCTCAAGCTCAAGCTGTAAGAGTATGTGTTTTGGAGCAGAGTACTATGCCTGGTGTTCCTGGGAAGATTTCAGTAGCCATAATATGCCTCACAGTGACTGACAACTGGGAAATCCTAGATGGCCACAGCTTTGTTACAGTATTTTTGATACAAATATCAGGGCTTCAAAATTGGTACAATTTTCTGTCTGATAAAGATCTCACGGAGCAGACCAATAGGACTAAAACAAAATATCCACTAAATCACACATTATTTGCCCATGAGGTTACATTAATTAGTAAAGCTTCATCATAATGATATAACATAAAAAAACAAAGCCACGCAATATGTGCTGACGCTGCCAAAATATATGCAGACAACAGTGATAGAGAGATCTCAGAAGCTTTGGCATTTGTAAATGGGTTGGGTAATCATTCAACAGCACAGATACTTATATGAATCTGTAGCAATCCTCACCATGCCCCATGGCTCTGATACACAGCCACCTTGCCCCGCAACAGTCACTCTTTGCAGTAGGAAAACTGCTGGGCAGAAGCCTTCCTCAGGCATTAGGGACAGGCAACAGACTTACTCCCCTCCAGTGGCTTTGATAGTCCCGTCACCCTGCTGCCTCTTCTCTGAGGTTTTTCTATCTCACTTTGCTACTCAAATTGGCCTGCACTATGGACAGTGCCTTACAGATATGTGGAGTAAAAACCTCTGGGCCCTGATTCTTCTCTGTGACATGAAGCAGTGTCGCTCCACTGACTTCAATGGATCTAGTCTCAGTTTATACCAGTGTGAGAGGAGAATTGGTCCCTTGGAGCTAAGTTTGGGTCTCATTCTGTTGCCTGCTGTAGCTTAGTCAGGATCTTCCAGCTGCTGCTCTGAGCTAATGCTTACCTGAATGTAACTGCTTAGGTAAAGTTAATGAGCTAGTAAGGCACAAGCAAGCTGACCTAGGTAAGGTTTCAGAGTAGCAGCCGTGTTAGTCTGTATTAAATGCATCCGATGAAGTGAGCTGTAGCTCATGAAAGCTTATGCTCAAATAAATTTGTTAGTCTCTAAGGTGCCACAAGTACTCCTTTTCTTTTTGACCTAGGTAAGTAACTACTACAGTTAGCAATCAATTCCAAATTCATCATGATTTCTTAATCTGAGCCAGGACATTGACATTGTGCAACATGGGCTGTGTTTCTCAGTGAGCTAGAGAGCCAGGATAACTAACAGCATCAGCTATGTCCTGCATAAAAGAAGCCAGAGAATAACAAAAGCAAAACATAAACCCAGTCTTCAAGAAATTGCATGTAAACGCACTTTAAGAGAGAACTCAAAACCTGCTCAGTGCAACAGATTTAGTTCAAACAAGAATACTGTAAAATCTTAATGTAGATCAGTGGCTCTCAACCTTTCCAGACTACTGTACCCCTTTCAGGAGTCTGATTTCTCTTTTATACCCCCAAGTTTCACCTCATTTTAAAATTACTTGCTTACAAAATAAGACATAAAATACAGAAGTGTCACAGCACGCTATTGCTGAAAAATTGCTTATTTTCTTATTTTACCATATAATTATAAAATAAATCACTTGGAATATAAATATTCTCCATACATTTCAATGTATAGTATATAGAGCAGTATAAACAAGTCATTGTATGAAATTTTAGTTTGTACTGACTTCGCTAATGCTTTTTATGTAGTCTGGTGTAAAACTAGGCAAAATCTAGATGAGTTGATGTACCCGCTGGAAGACCTCTGTGTACCCTCAGGGGTACACGTATCCCTGGTTGAGAACCACTGATATAGATGATATCCTGAGCTTCTCAAAGGAAAAACTGTTCCATTCTGAACTTGACTACAAAGGAAAGCAGACTTCTTACCTAAGTAGAATCCATCTTTATGAGTGATAGAGGGCTCTGAACCTGCCCAGGAAGCTAGTTGTCAGCCATCTTGTAAGTGGCAAAAACAATGCAAACAAGCCATACCAAGTGTGCCTAGAGGAAACCAAACATTAAAGGGACAGTAATGTTTAATTTCTGTATGTTGGAACAGTTAAACCTGGATAGAAAAGAAAATGAGAGAGAAAAAAAGGATAAACTACAATTCAGTAATTTCAATACAAAAACAGAACGCAAAGAACATAAATCAGACAATAAAAAGAAACTGAAGGGGAAACTGAGAGCAGCAGGGCTCCCATTATATTTGACACACTGAACAATGGATTCAGTATTTTGAAAACTGCTGGAGAGCACCAAACTTTTGAGATGATTCCAGAAAGTGAGCCGTTTAACTGCACTATGTAATGCAGCAGTCACACAGGTCTTTGCTAGATCTGAAACTGGAAATGAATATGCAATGCCTCGGTAGAATGCAGTTGGAAAAGGAGCTGATTACACCTGTGGAGATTTCCTCTATATGGTGGAAGTTCTCTGCTGGTATCTCTAGTTGCTTTAAAGCCACTTTGTGTCACAAACATGAAGCAAAATGGCCTCAGTGGAGTGGAACATCTGGCCCATTGGAATTACTATTGACCTGCTGTTTCAGTGGTACCCAAAACCTTCTCAACAGCACTGAGAAAGTCAAAGGCTTCCAAATAAAGCTACCTGCTAGTGCCAGTATACTACAAGTCACATCGAGCCACCTGATTCCATTTCAAAATGTGGAACAAAAAGCTTGAATATATTGAAGAACTGGAGATCATGGAAAAAGTAAATGGACACACATTGTGGGTAGCTCAGATTTGTTGTTTAACAAATACTACTACATTGCAGTAGTGCCTAGAGTTCAACAAAGTAGAATGAAAAGTCATTGGAGCAGGGAGACTGGATCTCCTACATTTTGGTTAAATGCTCTAACCATCAGGCACCTATAGAGTCATTTTAATTCTCATGCTGAGTCATTTGGTCAAGAGAGAGACAGAGCAAGAGCACAAGCATGAGGATGATAGTATAGCCTTGTGTTTAGAGCATTCAGAGTTATGGGAGACCCAGGATCCAGTCCCCCAGCTCCAATGATTCATTATTTATTCAGAGTGCAACAGCTTCAACAGGAGAGACTGAGGGAGGCTCACATCAGAATATCTCATAGCCCAGTGGTTAGAGCACTCTATTAAGAGGCATCTAATCCCTGTTCAAATCCATTCTCCCCATCAGGCAGAGGGGGGACTTGGACCACAGTGCTTTGTTAGGCACTGTGACACTCAGTGTCACAATGTCTAATTCCTTTTGTGCATGCAGGTCTTACTGTCTAGAAGAGTAAGTGCAAAACCCAAGAAACTCAGAACATGTGTGGGCATGAGTCTTCCTAAAACTGCAGTTCTTTAGTAGTGGTATATATCATCCATAGAACTACACTTTTCTTCAGTCTTGGACACAATTCTGGATATCACCAGCTGGAGCTTGCACCAGCATCAAGATATGTATTGGTCTTCAATTATGCACAGGGCTCACTGTCAGCATCTGCTCTGCTGCTGAAGTGTTCCAGAACACAGTGCAGCCTGTTGTGCAAGGCAACCCTGCAGTAAAAACATTTCAGCAATGACAACATACATGGCATGATAAGTTGTGAGGCCATGACAAATAATTTAAAGCAGAGTTTAAGAGACTTCAGCAGACAAACTTAACTCTAAATCAAGATACACATGAGTCCCGTAAAACCTCATTAGAGTTTTTTGACCTTATGTTTTTCTGCAGCTGGCATAGCACCAGATCCTAACAAGATAGCAGCCACCAAAAGCTTGTCAGCAGCACCACAGAATTCCAATGAAGTACACAGCCTCCTGTAATGCTCAACTATTTTCCACGCTTTATTCATGACTGTGTGACACTAGTTCACACAGTGGCTGAGCCATCTCCTGGATATTCTCTATGAATGCTCATGTGACTCAGGGTAGAACTTGCCTCACCTACTTCTTCACAAAAGGTTATCCCATTACTTGGCAAAATATTCTCTTTATCTTGGAGGTCATCTCTGTTTATGCACCGCCATTTCTCTTCCAAGATTTTGCAAACTTTGCCCAGGATTTTGATTTCCATTTCCATAACGGGAACATGATTTCTGATTGGCCCCAAGTAAATGTGGAAGCTGAGCACTTCACAAACATTTTACAAAAAAGCCATCAGTTTTTGTATTAGAAGGAAAACCTGGAAACAGAATTATACAAGTTTCTCTGAAACACGGTTTCTGTTGGACAGTCATTATGCATCAGACTGCCAAACTTTGCATCTCAGCCAAAAGCTGCCCTACTTAGACACTATGGGCGCAGTATAAGAACCTGATTAGAATAGAATCACCATCGCAATGGCCTTCTCTATGTTGGGAAGATGCATTGTATTAAAAACATGTTAATTAGCACAAGTTTGACTTTACAGTGTACAAAGACAGTCATGTTTATGTAGCCTTTGTGCCAGGTGCCAAGGGTGGCAACAAGGGCTGTGTTCAGTCTTTCTGGGGATCCTTTTTCTACAATAAATAAAACAATGGCCCGAGCCCCCATCCAGAGTTCTACTCCTACTTCTGGCTTTGGGAAACTAAACATGAAGCTCCTTGTGATTACTGTTGCAGGTGGTTCTTCCCCACTTGCAAGCATTGAGAGTTCTTGGGAACATGGATTCACAAGGACCTTTTATTTGGGGGAAAAAGACACAAGAAACAGAATAACCGTATATATGTATATGCAGCAAACTGAGCAAACTCAGTCAGTGTACCAGGAGTACAGCTAACTCCACAGTTCTGACTATTAACAATCTGTTTTGTTTAGGTCCTGAACTCAATCACAGCAATACCTACTCACCTAAAACCCCACTCACAGATCCATTCAGAATCAGTGTAGTCAGGGGTGCCTCTCTTCTTCGTGTCTGCTCCAGTCTAGAGATGACCTTGCCAACAAGGCCCACTCTGATGTGTAGCTACCTGGTCCAGTTCTAAGATATTAGTCCTGTTGCTGCTGGTGTGGTTAGGTCCCATTGTAAAGTTCAGCTCTGCACTCTTACTTGTCAGGATGCTGGGAAGTCAGCATTATACCACTTCTGCTGGGCTAGTCAGGTCCTTGCTGGGAAGTCGGCACTAGCACTGCCATTGCCAGAGTACTGAAGAATCACTCCACACAGTTTAGAATCTACAGGTGGGAAAGCTAGCGTAACTCAGGACCCTTGGACAGAATTCTTACTCTCAGATTAGAGCTCCTGGTCTCTAGAACAGAGCCGTCTACCCTAGACTCTTGTTGAACTTGAATTCCATTCCCAAATCAGAGTCCACTACCTGTAAAGTCAGGGTGACCCACTTACTCCAGCACATGTCTTGCAGTATTCCTGTGTTCTTTCATGAGTATTGTTACAGATTTGTATAAGCTGTTCTAGATTTGATTTTAACAAAAAGGGAGAAACTGGTTGAGAATTTGAAAGTGGAAGGCAGCTTGGGTGAAAGTGATCATGAAATGGGAAAGTTCATGATTCTGAGGAATGGTAGGAGGGAAAACAGCAAAAAAGATAATGGATTTCAAGAAGGCGGACATAAGCAAACTCAGGGAGTTGGTAGGTAAGATCCCATGAGAAGCAAGTCTAAAGGGAAAAACAGTTCAGAGAGTAGGCAGTTTTTCAAAGAGACATTATTATGGGCACAAAAGCAAACTATTGCTCTGCATAGGAAAGATAGGAAGTATGGCAAGAGACCACCCTGGCTTAACCAGGAGATCTTCAATGGAAACTATGTCAAATTACAAAGGATGAATATAAACAAATAACACAAGTATGTAGGGACAAAATTATAATAAACTAGTTAGAAACGTTAAGGGTAACAAGAAAACATTCACAAATACATTAGAAGGAAGAGGAAGATGAAGGACAGGGTAGCGCCATTACTCAGTGAGGTGGGGGAAGTAGTAACAGAAAATGTGGAAATGGCAGAAGTGCTAAATAACTTTTTTGTTTCAGTTTTCACCAAAAAGGTTAGTCGTGATCGGATGTCTAACATAGTGAATGCCAGTGAAAATGGGGTAGGATCAGAGGCTAAAATAGGGAAAGAACAAGTTAAAAATTACTTAGACAAGTTAGATGTCTTCAAGTCACCAGGGCCAGATGAAATACATTCTAGAATACTCAAGAAGCTGACTGAGGAGATATCTGAGCCATTAGCGATTATCTTTGAAAAGTCATTGAGGACGGGAGAGATTCCAGAGGACTGGAAAAGGGCAAATATAGTGTCAATCTATAAAAATGGAAATAAGGACAACCTGGGGAATACAGATCAGTCAGCTTAACTTCAGTACCTGGAAAGATAATGGAGCAAATAATTAAACAATAAATTTGCAAACACCTAGAAGATAATTAGGTGATAAGTAACAGCATGGATTTGTCAAGAACAAATCAGGTCAAATCAACCAAATAGCTTTCTTTAACAGGGTAACAAGCCTTGTGGATGGGGGGGAAGCAGTAGATCTGGTATATCTTGACTTTAATAAGGCTTTTGATACTGTCTCACATGACCTTCTCATAAACAAACTAGGGAAATACAACCAGATGGAGCTACCACAAGGTAGGTACATAACTGGTCAGAAAACCATTCCCAAAGAGTAGTTATCAGGGGTTTGCAGTCAAGCTGAAAGAGCAAATTGAGGGGGTCCCACAGGGATCAGTTCTAGGTCCCGTTCTGTTCAATATCTTCATCAATGATTTAGATAATGGCATAGAGGCTACACTTATAAAGTTTGCAGACAACACCAAGATAGCCGGGGTTGCAAGTACTTTGGAGGATAGGATTAAAATTCAAAATGATTTGGACAAACTGTAGAAATCGTCTGAAGTAAATGGGATGAAATTCAGTAAGGACAAATGCAAAGTACTCCACTTAGGAAGGAACAGTCAGTTGCACACATGCAAAATTAGAAATGACTGCCTAGGAAGGAGTACTGTGGAAGGGGATTTGGGCGTCATAGTGGATCACAAGCTAAATATGAGTGAACAGTGTAACACTGTTGCAAAAAACCCCAATCATCATTGGGATGTATTAGCAGGAGTGTAGGAAGCAAGACATGAGAAGTAATTCTTCCACTTTTCTCCATGCTGATTAGACTTCAGCTGGAGTATTGTGTCCAGTTCTGGGCACCACACTTCAGGTAAGAGGGGACAAATTGCAGAAAGTTCAAAGCAGAGCAAAAAAAGTTATTAAAGGTCTAGAAAGCATGATCTATGAGAGAAGATTGAAAAAATTGGGTTGTTTAGTCTGGAGAAGAGAAGACTGAGAAGGGGACATGATAACAGTTTTCAAGTACATAAAAGGTTGCTACAAGGAGTAGGGAGAAAAATTGTTCCCCTTAACTTCTGAAGACAGGACAAAAGGCAATAGGCTTAAATTTCAGCGAGGGAGGTTTAGCTTGGACATTAGGAAAAACTTCTTAACTATCAGGGTGGTTAAGCACTGGAATCAATTGCCTAGGGAGGTTGTGGAATCTCCATCACTGGAGATTTTTAACAGCAGGTTAGACAAACACCTGTCAAGGATGGTCTAGATAATATTTAGTCCTGCCATGAATTCAGGGCACTGGACTGGATGACTTTTTGAGGTCCCTTCCAGTCCTATGATTCTATGATGCCCCTGTTTCTGTAAACCTACACTGGAGTTGGACAGTGGATCTGCCAAATGAATGACAATGCAAACTTGGAGAAATGGACTGCCAACCTGCAGGGTGAAAATGACAGAGCTACCATCAGCCTATGGTCTTCTGGCATCATATCAAACTTAGGAGGGTGCCTTTGCTCAAAGCCTTTTATACTTCCTTGTATCTCTTCATGTCCTCTGAAATATTTTCTCTGCTATTTTGTGTTTTTTTATAAATGTACTAGGTGGTTGTGTATTCCCACCATGCATGGTTGCTCTGCATATATCCTTGCCTTAAACAAAAAGACAGATACATTCAGGGCCCTTGTTTGTGCCATGGCAGCTGAGATTCTGAGGCACAGTGGGGGTACAAAAACTCTGGGCCTCATGTGACTCAGTGGAAAGAACAAATATTGAAGGAGATAGGCAGGAAAATCAGACGGGTGCTGAGATGGGTGACAGGCAAAGGAGATAGAAGTCTGGTACACGATGGAGAGAAACCACTTCTGGTGATAAACAAACATAGATTAGAAAATGCTTCATCAGTAAAAGTTGCTGTGGCTAGTGCACAGTACTGTCTGGATTAGAATGACATGAGGTGCTATCAATCAGAATACAAAGAGAGTGACAATAACAAACAACTGTATAAGAGAGAATACAAACACTTGAAGTTAATTAGCCAGCAGAACCATTTTTTGTAGATGACTAATGTGTTAGGACAGCAGTGTTCCTATTGGGATGGGTACTTTTGGACTAGAACGCTGGATTGTTTTTTATTCAATTGTCTCATTTTCTCCTTTGATCTTTGCACCACTGACTTTAAGTAGGACATTAGAATCAACAGCTTTTGGAAACCCATGTAGCTCATGTTCTATCTCTTGCTCTGCTTACCCATGGTGGGGGCAACCGCAGGGGAAAAAAGGTGAAGTTTGCAAGAATTCTGCTCAGGCTTTGTGGTGACTTTTGCAGGGATTTTCCCCAGATCTTAAGAACTTCGTTTTTTTTTTATACTTTTGCAACATGTCACCCTTGCCCCGTGCTGAGAAAATGCCTTGTAATCGGCCTGGTCTGCATTTAAAAGTTTTATAGTATAACAATTTAGGTTAAGGATGTGATTATTTCCCCTAACTGTCTATTGCAGGGGTCTCTTGCAACTTCCTCAGAAGTATCCGTGTCAGGATACTAGACCACATGGGCCACACATCTCTCTTATTGCTTTTGTTTTACTCCCTCTCCCTCACAATTCCCTCCCCTTAGAAAAATGTTTACAGTCACCATAAACACAGTGATTTAGAAAGATGAAGGACCAAATCCTGGCTCCATCTCCTGGGCACTTCTCCAGCGGGAAGAGGGAAAGGAGAGATAGCATGCCAGGGAATTCTCTTGGTGAGGTGGAATGTCCAGATGGGGTAAGGCTGCTGTAGCCAGCTCTCTGCAACTGAGTCCGATTCCCCCTCCCCATTATGTAGGGTGGGGGTTGGGGACAGGCCAAGGGAATGAGGATGGCGGAGAGTGGATATCGATCCCTGAGCACTCGAGGGGACCTAAGAAACAGACACTACTTGAAACACAAGGACATAACACATAACATATAAAAAATAATTAAAAGGAGGACTATGTGGTTGCAGGTAACCCCCATCCACCCACTACAATCTTGCTGAATCCCTTGAGGGGCAAGTTAAATCGAGACCCTTGAATGATATTCTAGCTTTGTCACTCACCATCAACACTGCAAGTCCTTGAGAGGGGACATTCATTGCAAATGTTGTCCCTTTCTCATCAAATACATATTTGTAACCCATGTTCCATTATGTGGCTAGCTCTGGTCATTAAGGACAAGTTAGCTATCTTAGAAACAAGCAAATCAACCCAAACAGATGCTTCAGGACTATCATTGCTTTCAGCTGCCCATTTTATTCTGAAATACTGTCCATTTGCATATATGAAAAAGAGCTATAAAGTTTCATTGCTGCAGCATTCACTCTGTGAAGCTTTGCTATTTCTTTGTCATCCACACACTGGAGTGATGCGCTATACTACATATACAATGAGATACTTTTAGAAAAGCTACAGCTAAGCCCTATAAATGCATTGTAATGCTGCACATTCTGAAGGAGCAGTACTATTGTAGCTGTATAGTCGGTTCGCTGCCACCAGAGAGCAGTCACATAATTTGGAGCTACCAAGGAAACACAAAGGAGAAAACTGTAAAGTGAACAGACTGCAATGTTACCACTTCTAGAATCCTCAGACTGTTTTCTTGGTATCAGTTCCACAGTGGTGCTGTGAAGACTACTTACTTGTCTCTATAGCATTTTGGATATGTAAGGTGCTATCGAAGGGCTGGGTGCTAATTCCACAGATATTCAGTTCAAGGGGAAGGAAGCCTCTTTTCTTTCTAATTCCAGAAGAAGATGTTTCCTGCAAACTTTGCTTTATGAAATGGTCCCTTCCCTCTGTCCAATATTTTGTTACAAGGTCTGTGGGCATCTGGAAATTACATATCCTCGAGCATTATCCTTTTTTCCTTTGGGAGATGCTCATAAAAAGGCCCCATCCATAGCTTTCCTCTTCAAGGAGTTACATTTTAAAAACACTTTCTAGATAGACTGGTTGGATTATATTTTCCTTGGTTTCTTGCCACAGCTATCACCTTTCAATAAGAGGGTCATTTATAGCCTTTTGGTTATTGTGATGGCTTCCCTCTTCTACCTTGGCTTTCTGAGCTGTTGCAGAAAGTAAAAAATGCAGGTCTTTGCATGGTTTCTTCTTAATCTGCCCTATATCCAGGATAACTGAAATCATACACAGCATTTTTCTTCCAGAAAGCACTTTTTTAATCATGTACTAACTAATCCTCACAGCACTTCTGAGAAGGTAGATAGTGTTATCTCCATTTTGAAGATGGGGAAACTGAGGCAGAGATATTAAGTGACATGTTAGGCCACAAAGGGAATTAGCAGTGGAGCCAAAATTAAAGATCTAAAAAGTCCCTTGCTCCCAGTTAGGATGACAAGCTGTCTGTTATTTGGTGCAGAATGTCCCATATCAAGTCAATGTAGCATATACTTTATTTCATATTTCAGTAATAATCATGAAAAGGATCATATACTGGGATACAAATACAAAATTATGCATAGCATAAAATCATGTATCAGAATTAAAACTTCCGGAGGTTCTGTCCCTTAAAAATAAGCTTTGTGCTGTTCCCCCCCCCCCCCCGGAGTTGTCCTCTTTTCTTGAAATGTAGATGATTAACCTGTGCTCAGATGAACAAACCACAATACAGACTAAGCTTCATTATTAATTCATTTGTAGAATAGAAGAGGGCATTTTATGAACAAGTATTTGGTGGGAAGTAAAAGCACCATTCAGCACTCCTCACACAGCATCTGACCCATAACGCATTCAAGCCAATGGAAGTTATTGAACTTAAAAAGAAAATTAATGTACATAGACAAGTTTTGGAATTCCAGCGTTTAAGGAGAATGACTAAATACAAAGGTCAGTGAGTGTCCCTATGTGTTTTTGAAAAGGGCTGAAACAGTCAAGGCACTATATACTCATTTACAGTTGTGTCTACCACACTTCTTACAAATGATTATATGCTACAGTGCTGTACGTGGTCCATTTTCTTGGCTATTCATACAAAACCCTTCCTTTAGGGATGAATTAATTTTCAACTGGGGGGTCATGAGCACTCTAGAGAGGTTGTGGACCCCCCTCCTGTTCTTTATAATTAGATGGCAGATGGTGAGGGGAGGAAAAATTGTTTCCTAATGTAACATAGGGTCATAGTATGAAAAGGCTGAGAACCACTATATTATACCATGTATTCTTAAGGTATAGCTACACTTCAAGCTATGGGTGTGATTCCCAGCCTGCAGAGACATACCTGCACTAGCTCTGATGGAGACAGCATGCTAAAAATAGAGTTTAACCATGACAGTGCAAGCAGGGGGAGGGTCTAGTCACTCAAGTACAATCCCAGCCAAGCTGCCTGTAGACATACTCTTAATTGTCAGGACAACTCATTAAAAACAACTAACTTTCTTAGTCTCCCAGCTCTGCCCTTTGAGTCTTTCAGTTATTTTCAGCATTAAAATTGCATTTGCTAACAAAATAAACTCCTCTGCTCCTTACTGGCCTTTTCACTAGGCCCAAGTGTCAGTTTTGTATCTGGTGCATCCTCTGAGGACTATGTCCTGCCTCTGCAGGAGAATGGAATCAGTGAGCTGATAGGTATTTTCCATTTCTAGCTGTTATGATTCCTACCCATTCTACGTCAGCTTGAACTACAGCCAGAAAGAAGAGGCCAGCAGCAGCGCCAAGTTGCAACTCCCAGGCATTACCACTGCTGCTATTTATAATTCCACCTCAGTCTGTGCCATGTTGATGAGATAATAGGATTGCTGTTTTGCTATGCAAGCCTTATTTTTTGCCACAAATATCTCTCGCTTTGTCATCATTTCCCTACTTTAATACTAAGCCTTTTTTTTTTTTGAGTTGGTGCACTTATTTGTATAAATAAGGGGAAAAGTGAGGCAGGTGTTAGAGTGAGCTAATATGTTTGTAATGAAATTCACTATTTCAGAAGTAATTTAATAATCAATTACATTGACTAGCACTAGTGCTGAGGATACTAGCAGTTCTGTGGCTGTCTCTTAGTAGCATGCTCAGTGTCTGATCTTGCAAGGTGCTAAGCACACTACAGTGATTTCCATGGGACTCCTCACATGCTTAAAGCTAAGCATATTCTTGCTTTGCTAGGGTGGGGCCAAAGTGCTCAGCACCTTGCAGAAATAAACCCTTAATCCATAAGGAAAAGCCTTATAATTGAACAGAGATGAAACCAATAAGATTCTATGGCATGAAATAGGGCTTCAGACATTTCTCTAAAATCCAATAGGATTAAACAAAGAATGAGATCCTTTTGACAGAAATTTTAGAGGATCCTGTAGACATGAGTAGAGATTTATATCCCTGCCACAGAATATGTTGGCTTAGAAATTCCATAGGTTGGTTATCATTCTCTCTTCATTTCGACGGGTCTTTTCCATTGTGGTTTTCTCTTGTACAAGTTACATACAGTAACTGATATTCTGGGAACTAAGGTGCAAATATATCAGGTCAATGATAACTTTGAGAAGCACTGAGCATCCAGAGCTTCCACTGAAAGCTCAGCACCTCTGAAAATCAGGCCCCGAGTTACCTGTCTAAAGGTAAGCCAGGGAGTCTGGCTCAGAGCCAGAAACTGAACCCAGATCAGTTGCACAAGGCCATTCTTCCTCTCTGAATGGTATTCAGGTAAGATTGAACCACAACCCCCCCAAGACTCTGGGGAACTTCTGAACTGGATCTGAAATTTGCTACTGTCCCCCAAGTTCTCTAAATCTCAGATTTAAACATCTCAGAACCTAAGGGAAGATCTGATCTCAGGTGGTTTGGATCAGGGGTTCAACTCTTGGCCCATCTCTACTACTACCTAATTGAGTCACAGCCAAATCAAAGTTTATATTATGAAGAGGCAACAGGTGCTTCCCAGGTCAGGCTGTCATTTACCCTCCATTATGTTCCCAGTTTCTCCTATTCCCCATAATTTTTTTAAAAAGGTCCTTTCTGCTTCAGGTTGTGTTGTGGAAGTGTGGGTGGGTGGTGGCCCTCAGACAACTTATTGTCCAACTGTAATGTGAAGTAGAAAAGCGGATTTTGAGATCTGGGACTTTTAAAAAGGGTATTAATCATGCTTGGAAAATTCTTCCTAACACACTTTTGCCCTCTTATGTCCTATACCAGGCAGATGCCTGCAGGGGTGTAGAACTGTACATTAAAACAAAGCAAAACCTCTCTACTCCCTCCCTGATCTCAGTGCACATTCTGGCCTTTATACTCTTATCTTCTATTTATTTTTCTCCAAAAAGTTGTCATTACACATTGAGTTCAAATTTCAGACACTCCTGGGCTGCCTTTGCCCTGGAGTGCTTCATGCCTTTCAAAGATTGCAACATCTGCAACAGATGGCAGGGTGGGAGAGGAAGTCTTTCAGACTAGTTGGACTCCTGCTGCTGCCAGCTGAATCATAGTGTGTGTGGAGGGGATGGCTAGATGTCCTAATGACTCTCCCTTCAGGTCCAATGGAATTTCTGCTGGGCCCCTCATTGATCTGTCTGTCCTTCTATCCATGTATTTCAAAATGTTCACACTTTTAAATCCAGAGCACACCTCAGAGTGCATGCCTGGACAGCACTCAAAATCTGATTATCACATTTGCAAATAACTGCATCCGTGTGCTTTTACCATCCATACACTTTCTTCTGTTCTATATAGGTTCTTGTGCCTTCCTCATCACCATAGTAACCGAGTGCATTCCAATGGTGCAGTGAGACTAACATCTGTCATATGGTCATTCTCTCACCCTCTTCATGGGTAGCAATGCGTGTGCAATGGAGGGTCCTGTTTTGTTTAGGATTTTTATGTGAATGTACATGCTACACATGTTTATGTCACAGAAAGCAGGTCAAAGAAATGCACCTTGCTCTTGGAGCAGAAGGTGGTGGTGAGGTTTGCAATGTACCTTAATTTCTGTGCGAGCCAGACCCCAAGAAAGTTCTGTCTCTTGCACAGATGAGAGTTATCCTTGTGGTATAAAGTTCCATTGTGCCTGAGCAGAGGAATTATTGGACACGGTCTTCATCTCAGAGCTTCAGGCAGTCTTTTAGATATCCTGGGCTCACACAGTGGAACACCTGAAAGAAAAGGCCTGAGACCTTGAATTTGACTCAATATTGTATGGGAAGCCAAGGCAGAAAGCAGAGGATTGATGTGCTTGCAGCAACCTGTGTGGCTGAAGAGTTGTGCTGCAGGGTTCTGTACTAGTTTGAGTTTCTTAAGGCCCAGTGGCCTTGTGCTCAGGTCTGTCTCATTGCTGTAGTCAACATGGGAGATAGTGAAGATGTATATAACTGAAGCCAAGTCTTCGTCTTCTAGGATGGGATGGCATCTCCTAGCCATGAGATGTCTCAGTGTTCTCAGTGTTAAGCCCACAACCGTTCTCTGAGAGATCTGATTGTACTTTAATTGGATAGGAAAAAGAACATGGGTAATATTTCCACTTATCTAACCTCTCTGCATAACAAACCAACACACCTCATCAACATCACTTCACTTTATTAATGAAAAAATTGTATTTGGAGCGTGAAGTCCATAATAAATATCTCTGAAGGACTAACTACTATTGTTCAGTTTCTTGCAGCCATCTTTACCACTCCCTTATTTATTTGTTGAATTCCAATGTGCTTAGAGTTGTAAAGTATGTGAAATAGACCTGGTCCCTGCCCCAAGGAGCTTACAATGGTTGGCTAACAACAGACCACAATACAGACAACATGTAACCTTAAGATGACCAGGTGATGACTCCTTATATAGAGGTGAAGAATATATATATATAATAGGGGAGCTGTATATATACAGCTCCACTATAGTTTTGGTTGAGCAGCGCTTTATGTTTAAAAGAATACTCATTTAAGGGCTCTAAAATCTACATGCTTACTTAGATTATTTTAAAATGCACTGTGCTTCATGGGGGAGATTGGCAGTGTCACTGCTCCAAATTTGGGGTAATTTGAGCAATGGGTCTTGAGTTACAACCTACCCCAAAAAAAGCATTTGACAGAATCAACTATGTATATAATTATATAAAATAGATATGTGCCAAACACTCACATGCCAAAGAAATTGAAACATGCATGTTCAGCAAGACGAGGGCAAGCAATTCGAGGCAGCCTGTTATCACATTACAAGGGTGGCTCAAATGAATATGCTGGGCCCATTGAAATCTGAGCTAAACTCATGCATGGTAAATCTGAACAACCCTAACTTTGAGAGAAGTCTCTAGGCATGTTGTTACTATCTGCCTCTATTAAGGAGTTATTATGGTTTTATGAAATGTGTGCTACTAATTTGTACAGCTAATTTAGAAGGAACTCTATTTTCTGAAAGATAATAAATTACACACGTTCTATGCACATGAGAGAATGATTGCTCGGCATATGGCTACTTTTCCCACCTGTGGGATTATTACAGTGGAGCATCAGCTCTAGGGTTGCCAACTTTCTGATTGCAGAAAACCAAACACCCTTGCCCCACCCCCTACCCAGAGGCCTTGTCCTGCCCCTTCTCCAAGGCCCTCCCCCACTCACTCCATCCCTCTCCTGCTGTAACTCGCTCTCCCACATCCTTGCTCACTCATTCATTTTCAAAGGGCTGGGGCAAGGGGTTGGGGTGTGGAAGGAGGTGAGGGCTCTGGCTGGAGGTGCAGGCTCTGGGGTGGTGCTGGGGATGAGGGGGTTAGGGTGCAGGAGGGGGCTCTGGGCTGGGGCCAAGGGGTGCAGCATGTGGGAGGGGGTGTGGACTCTGGGAGGGAATTTGGGTGTAAGAGGGGGCTAAGGGTAGGGGCAGGGGGTTGGGGTGTGGGAGGAGGTGCAGGCTCTGGGAGGAAGTTTGGGTATGGGAAAGGGGTTGGGCTGGGGCAGGGAGTTGGGATGTGGGAGGGGGTTCAGGCTCTGGGTGGCACTTCCCTTAGGCATCTCCTGAAAGTGCCCAGCATTCTCCTCTGGCTTCTAGGCACAGGGGTGGGCAGGGGACAATGGGAGCTGTGGAGATGGCACTCAGGGTGGGGGCAGCGCACAGAGCTTCCCTGATTGCACCTGTGCCTAGGGACCGCAGGGACATGCCAGCCGCTTCTGGGAGCCACATGGAGCTGAGGCAGGGAGGGAATCTGCCTTAGCCCCACTGTGCTGCTGAATGGACTTTTAATGGCCCAGTCAGCAGTGCTGACCAGAGCCAACAGGGTCCCTTTTCAACCTGGTGTTCTGGTCAAAAACCAGGTGCCTGGCACCCCAATCAGCATTGTTTAATTAGAGGGAAGCTGAAATATACTTCCCCATATACTAGACCCACATCTGGGGTAGGGACTCTGCCTATCCACTCTCCCACCCCTTCCTGCCTCCAGCTGGTATATATACTCCTCTTAGTGCCTCACCTTAACAGGTGCGTGGTGGGGGGGGAAAGGTGAGGAGAGGACTTGGGGCAATGGGCATGATGGAGGAACTGGAGCAATGGAAGGGGAGTCTGAAAAATCTGGGGGGATATGGGGGTTAGAGCAGCAAGAGAGAGTGTTGGAAAAGCGCAGGGAAAGTGGGATGGAAAGGACAGTACAGTGGGGGATGTTGGGGAGGCTTCATCTGTCCCCCTAAAGCCCTCACAGCCATCAAGTCAACTAGTGATGGATACTTATATGGCACACATTACTGTAGTGTCTGAGCACATCACAACCTTTAATGTATTTATCATCATAACACCCCTGTAAGACAAGGCAGTGCTGTTATCTGCGTTTACAGATGGGGAACTGAGGCACAAAGATGTGACTTGCCCACGGTCACACAGGCAGTCTGCTGCAGATCAGGGAACTGAATTCAGGTTTCCCAAGCCTTGGTCCTATCCACAGGACCACCCCCTTCCTCTCATGCCTACCCCATGTCAATGCCCCCCTCCAAAAATTTCCCCACTGACCCATGCTAGTCTCTGCGGAGTCTCTCCCCAGTTTCTCAACCTCTGTATCCCATGCTGATGCCTGCCTCTCCATGGGGTGAACAGCTGGGGAGAGAGAACCAGGCTGTGCTGGACCAGCAGAGAAAAGGCAGTGAGGAGATGATGAAGAGGCAGTGAAGTGGCCATCATACAGCCAGTCCATTTGGTTGTTAATCATTGGCAAAGAGCCAGAGGCAGCAGAGGGGGAGAACTGGGCTGTGGTACATAGGGCTGCAGAGAATTAAAAAAAAAAAATCAAGGAAATTAAATGCCCTCAAAATTTAATTAACAGAGAGTTAAGGTTGCCTAGTTGTGCCTAGTGGTCTTCCAGAATGTGGAGAGTAGCTAAACTTCAACCTCTGAAAACAAGAAATACAAAGTTAAAGTAACTCCATCCCCATGTGGGGTTAGGGCAAGCCAGAGTTGGGAATGGAGGGAGCCAGCTTGGAGCAGGGTTAGATTGGGTAGGCCAGGAACATGACTGAGGAGGCCTGACCAGAGTGAGGGCAAGGGGCCAACTGGGGGTGGATAGTAGGGGAGCGGTGCCTGGCTTGGGCCAGCCTACATAACCAAGGAAGTGTGCAATCCTTCAGCAAGCTGCTGTCTATGACATGTGTACAGAGCAGCAGTGTGCAAACAGAGAGAACAACTTTATACATGCTAATGGCTTCTAAAGTGCTACTAACTTCATGAGGTGGGAAGAGGAAGGTTAACAAGAAATCTTAAAAGAGGGGCTCTATGTTTGAGGGGATGGCGGAGGAGGAAGGTGGAGAGAGAGAGAGACCCATCTTGTCTCACATGCTTAGTTACTATAACTAACATGGAATAAAACTGTCAAGATTTTGGGACATAGGCCATAGCTGAGATTTCTCTTCCTGCCGTCAGCAACTTCAGCTTCCAAACATTTCAAAGCATGACCATTATAACTATAAACAGTGTATGGGGGGGGGGCACTGAGGAATCACATAGCATCCTTTACCTTTAGCTAACCACATCAGTGCCTCAGCTGTAAACCTATGTGATAACTACCGCTGCCTAAATAAAGACTGTATCCAGTTTAGGTTAATCCAATTTTAAATGAACTAAACTAAACTGCATGAAAGCATTCTTAGTGTACAATATAAATGTCCACAGGGAGTTAGTGCTGAATAGCCATTGCACTTCAAATTCACACTCTAGGTTATTCTGGATTAACTTGCCTTTGTAGACAAGACTTAACTCCTATAAAAAAATATTTCTGTTGAAAATACTGGGAAATTCACTGACCAAAAACTTCATTAATGTAAGAGCTCAAGTTGCCTCGTGCTCCTTTCAGAATGTCGAGTTCAGCAAAATTCAAACCTCTGAAAATCAGGAAATATAGGAGCTAAGGTACATACCTTCACTCTGCCTTCTTTGAGTGATACCCCAAAGCACCCAGACTCATACTGTGCCTTTGCAGAGAGTGCAGACCACGCAGTGAAAGAGCACATGACAACTTTAGCAGAGTGTAATTCCTTCTCTTTGCTATGGCAACACTTGTGTTTAGGCGTTCAGCTGTACTGAACAGGCACTACCTATACATGCTCTACACTCAAATACTTAGTCCACTCTCCAGAAATATCACCACACCTGCTACATTTTATGATATCTTCATCTTCTTTTACAATCCCTTCACCCTCAGGCACACGTTACCATCTAACACTATATTTTCACTTACTCATCATTATACCTACAGATCATTCTTATATTCTACCTTGCTGCTGACAATCTTCATGGTAAGAAGACCCCTGTGAACTGCTTCTGACACAACCTACAAAACTCAGCACCAAGATAAGGTCTACAGGACCCTTCAAGGTACATGTGCATGTCTTTCCTTTGAACACACATAAACAAGGGGAGGGGCGGGAATAGAGCTCAGACCCCCTAAATGGCAGGGCCCCCCAGATCATTTCAAATCACAACTCTTGACAAGATGCTCCACTAATCCCTCCACCATTCAATACAGCTACACCTACCATAGTGACTGCAGCTGGAGTGCATGTAGATAATTCCTAGCAACTATTGCCAGTTCCAAGGAGCAGGGTTAAGATTGCATTGACGTGTACCTTAACACTGCATTTCCAGCTGTGAATGGGGAGCCCAGGACTTCATCTGACCTTAATTTGGTTAGCTTCAGGGTAAGCTAGAAAGTCTGTGGGTCACCTCCTCAGTAGATGAGAATCAGAGTAGCTCTCTGAAGTCAAAATTCTAATTTACAGCAGCTGAGGATCTGGCCTCAGTTGTTTAGATGTTTGATGGTTTTATAACTAGAGTAAGAGCTGGGTTTTTTTTTTAATTATATCCCATTGATTTGCAATGGATTGCATTTAACCCACCTTTCCTGGTAATAGGAACCAATATAAATGTCTACATACAGTTGCAAACGAAAATGAGCATGGTTGTTGCGTGTTTGGGCTGAAATGCCTTTGAGAGTTCAGTTTTCAGCTTATCACTGTCTTCTTTTGTATGTTTTGAAGAATCTTGTCACAGTACTAACCACTCTGTGTTCATTATATAACTCTTCTGCCCATCAGAGTTGGCAGCAACAAGGGCCGGGTTCAGTATATAGGGGTTCCATTCCAATAACACAATGCAAAACCATCTTGAGCCCCCCC